>NC_068574.1:28898288-29203856 GCF_025698545.1 Gossypium raimondii | reverse complement strand
CTTAGTATGTTCTTGCTTAACTTATGATGTTGTGAATGCTTTGTGGTAATTTCGAACATTCATTGAGCTTATTTAAGCTCACACACTCCACATTAAAATCTTGCAGGTAAGTAGCTCTTTCGGTGTGAGTGGAATGGCACAGAAAGTGACCTAAGCAAGGCATAATTTTCGAGTGGATGGTTTTACGATTCTTTAAACATACTAAATAAAGGTAATGTGGGTCATAGTTATGATTATTACTATCGTTATTTTGGGATTAGGCTTATGAACTGTTAATGTTGTTTTTGGACTTTGGATGTGGACAATTTTGATGCTTAAGATTGATATTTGTAATGCATACTATAGGTCTTGATGAATATGCATTAATATGGCATGGAAGATGTTGAAAGATGATAGTAGGTTTTATTGAGTTAGTCATTGCTTGTATAATGAGTAGGAATGTTGTTTTCAGCATGAAGAATGTTTTAACTTGTGAAATTTTAGTATTTTGGGTAAAAGTATCGATACTTATGCTAAAGTTTGAAAATTTTCAAAATGGTTCTTATTTCTTTTATAATTCTATTTCTATTATTTATCAAAATATTTAATTAGTCATGATTTCATCTCTAAAAGTTGATAGCGGTAGTTGTTGCTCTTATTTGAACCTGAGTATGCATGTGTATAAGTTCCGATAGCTGTTGTAACAACCTGTAAGTCAGGTCTAGCAACCAGACTGGGTAAGGGGTGTTATAGCAACTTTGGTGAACTCTGTATAAGTTAGTCAGTTTTGATTATTTCATAATTTTGCTTTTGGTGAATGCTCTATTAGATATTAAATACTTAAGCATTGTCTTGTAAATTAAGGAAACAACAAACTAGGCTTGGACTAAATTCATATACTTAAAATTCAGGTATGTATATATAGTTTTATAGGTTCACAAGAGGGCATAAAGAAAAAAAAACTAAATCCTAGAACAATCGGCAAACTCAACAAATAGAAAGATATCTTTAAGACCAAGCAAAATCTCACATTGCGTTTAGGTCTAGAGTTCGTTTGTACCACCTATTTAGTGTTTATGTTTCACTTGGATCACTCATCTCGCCGCTACACATCATGTGATCTAACTGTCTATAGTGTTTAGAAAGGAGAGTGTGAGCTCTTGCAAACTCATTGAATGTAAAGGAAAACCACATAACATGCACAAAAACATAAGTTAAACAAGATTTTTAACAAAGTTACTATTCTGCGAATTGGGTTCGCCATGTTTATACGAAGCCTGATTCGTAGTTACCTACTATTAGTTAGCTTAAAATAGTAAAACATAATAGTTTGGAAAACACAATCTTATTCACATGTTTTTTGAGTTGGATAAACGGATCTCCTTATAACCCCTCAATTTGACTTGAAGAGTCAAACATATCCATAAGTGTAGCGTTAAGCTAACACTCTCCAACACACTTGTATATCCCATTAAATGGAGCTTGGCTTACCATTACCTAATTTCTTTTAACCTGTCCCAAGGCCTCTAGCCCAAATCTTAAAATATAAAGATGAGTACTCACAATCCTATGGCATGCCATTATATCCAACGTTTTACAAAAGATTATAGTGTCAATATATTTACTTAAACATAAAACTCGCAAACTATGAGGAGCTCACCGAGCATTGTTCATATCTAGCTCGTAATATAGAGCTCACATATTACTATTTATAAAGTGCATATTTAACACAATTACAAAACATATTTTAGAGAAGACTTACTCTCGAAACTTAGGATAAAGCCCAAAGCTTCTGATTAATTATATGGTTTGCAGATACAAGTGGAAACCCCTAACCGCTCACCGGTTTGCTAAAAGCTTTAAATAAGTTTCGCCTTTCCCTTATCTTTGCTTGTAAGAAGTACTATTAGGTTCACAATTTCACAAACATACACAAGTCACTAATAGTCGAAGCACATTAAAACTCATACATAACACAAGTGAACCTAGGTTCACACATGTTAGTCTTTTGGCGAACCTAGTTTCCTTAGTTGCAAACTTTCTTAGTTATTTCTATTCGTCTGACCCAATAGAGAAACGATGTCTTACCTTTAATCCTAAGAGCTAAGTTTTGGGTTCTTATTTTCATATAAACTTGACAACAAGAGAAAGAAGTAATCGATGAAGAAATTTGAAAGAGTTTTGTCGTTCAAAAGAATGTGGAATTTTTAATGAAAAGAGTTTAATTTATAAATATTAAATGTTTTGATGTTCTTAGGATGCCTTAGTAGACGTAGGAAACTCATGAATGGTGTTGTGAAGAGGAAAATAGTTGACTTCCTAACTTTGGTTTAATTGCTCTTTGGCTACTCCTAAATTTATTTTACAGTCAATCATTTACTTTCACTCTCGACCCAAACCAACAATCGTAGCTCGCAAGGCACCAAACTCTTAGGCCCTATTACAGGATGTTACAACTCTCCCCCTCTTAATGAATTTCGTTTTGAAAATTACCTATGTCAGAAAAAATAAGGATTTCTTATCGTTTCTTCTATCTCTCAAGTGGCTTCACTGGTTTTGTGGTTTCACCACAACACTTTGACTAAAGGAATTCTCTTATTTTGCAATATTTTTTCCTCTTGAGCTATGATTTCAACTGGTTCCTCATTATAACTAAGATCGGGTCGCACCTTAATTTCATCTGCTATCACTACAAGGGATGGGTCCGCACAGTACTTACTTAGCATGGATACATGGAAACAATCATGAATTTACTTAAGGTCTTATGGCAACTTGACTTAATAGGCCACTGGACAAATCCTCTCAACCACTTCTTATGGACCAATGAATCTTGGACTTAATTTACCTTTTCGCCTAAACCTAAACTTTTTTCCATGGTGAGACCTTTAAGAACACTTGCTCCCCTTATTGGTACTCAATATTTCGTCATTTTAAACTAGAGTAGGATTTTTGTCTATTTGAAGCAGTCTTCAGTCATTCACATATCATCCTTACCTTTTCCTCTATTTCACGATCCAGCTCTGGTCTAACTACCTGTTTTTCATCTAGTCCTGCGCAACATAATGGGGTTTTACAATTTCTTCTATACAATGCTTCGAAGGGTGCCATTTGGATGCTTGTTTGATAACTATTATTGTATGGGAACTTAGTTAATGGTAGATAACATTCCCATACCCTCGAGTACTTGTATCACCTTTTCTGATTAACTATCTATTTTTGGATAATAAGTAGTATTGAAGTTAATTTTTCAACCCAAAGCTTCTTACAAAATTTTTTAGAATCTTGAAATGAATCGAGGATCTTGATCGAAAGTAATTGTGACTAGGATGCCATGGAGTTTTACTATCCCTGCGATGTACAATTCTGTCATTTTTTGTAAAGTAAAATTTGTGCGAACTTCCAGGAAGTGAGAACTTTTTGTAAGTCAATCCACAATCACCCATATCGCATCTTTCTTTGTCGAAATTTGGGGCAAACCTGAAACAAAGTCCATGGTGACCTTTTCTCACTTCCACTACAAAATTTTAAGTGGTTCTAACAATCTTAAGGGAAATTGATGCACTACTTTCACCTTTTGACAAACTAGGCACTTTTCCACAAAGTTTATGACGTCTCGCTTCAACCCAGGCCACCAATACAGCTCACGGAGGTCAAGGTACATCTTATTGCTTTTTGGGTGCATTACGTAAGGGCTATTGTGAGATTCAGTAAGGATCACATGTCTAAGACCTCCGCCACAGGGTACATAGAGTCTCCTATTGAAATAAAGTATCCCTTCTTCATTCAGTGCGAAGTCTCCCTAAACCTCCTACTTTACTTGGCAAACCCAACTCGCCAAGTCTTTATCCGTGACTTGCTTCTCATTTATTTGTTGTGAGAGGGTTGGTTTTACTTGCAATTCGGCAAGCAATCCCCCATCTTTCGTAACACTCAGACATGCAAATAAAGCTTACAGTTTACTCATCGACTTCCTACGTAAGGCATTTGCAACCACGTTCACCTTTCTAAGGTGAGATTTTATCACACAATCATAGTCCTTTATTAGTTCTATCCACCTTCTTTGTCGTAAGTTCAGCTCTTTCTGCGTAAGAAGATACTTGATGCTCTTATGGTCTGTATAGATGGTACATCGCTCTTTATATAAGTAGTGTCACCAAATTTTTAGTGCAAACACTACCACTACTAACTCCAGATCATGGGTTGGGTAGTTTTGCTCATAAGGCTTCAGCTGTCTCGAGGCATAAGCCACCACCCTACCTTCCTACATTAGCACGCAGTCAAGTCTCATGTGCAAGGCATCACTACAAACTACAAAGTCCTTCCCAGATTCTGGTTGAATTAGTACAGGTGTTTTAGTGAATATCGCCTTAAGTTTCTCGAAGCTTTTCTATCTTTCATCTGTCCATGTGACTTCCACATCCTTTTGCAGCAACTTCGTTAAAAGTGTCGCTATGGTTGAGAACCCTTCAACAAACTTACGATAATATCCTGCTAACCTAAGAAAGCTTCGCACTTCAGTAACACTTTTTGGCGGTCTCCACTCTAAAATTTCCTTGATCTTTTTTGGTGCATGCGAACCCCTTCTGTCGAAACCATATGACCCAAGGATACTACCTCCCTTAGCCAAAATTCACACTTACTGAGTTTCGTGAATAATTGCTTCTCTCACAGTATCTATAACACAGTTCACAAGTGAGAATCATACTTTTCTTCAGTTCGTGAGTACACTAGAATGGCGTCTATGAAGACCACCACACACTAGTCCAAATACTCATAGGACACTCAATTCATCAAGTCCATGAACATATCAGGTGCATTTGTTAAACCGAAGGGCATGACCAAAAATTTATAATGCCCATACCTTGTTCTAAACGTTGTCTTCAAACATCTAACTCATTCACCTTAAGTTGATAATACCCTGATTGCAAGTCTATTTTCGAAAACACTATGGCACCTCGCAGTTGATCGAACAGGTCATCAATCTGTGGCAATGGGTATTTTTTTTTCTAGTCAATTTGTTTAACTATTAACAACTCTTGAAAAGAGTTACATTTTAGGCCTTTATACTTAGTTAATTGCTTGTCGTATTTTGTCTCATTTTTAGGATATTTTAATTAGTATTTTTAATATTGCATTAGACTTAGACTGTGTTGGAATTAGGCGCTTTTAAATCGCTTGTAGTGGATTTTTTTTGTGTGACAAGAACAGGTTTTGGAACGAGGAAATAAAGGAGTGAAGTTTTTTCAGGGCAAAGTGCAGACAGTTTGCCGGCATGGATGTCGTGGCAATGCCAGGAAGACCAAGTTAACATTTTTCACGCAGTAGTCCTAGTGCAAATTCAAACTTGTACCAGATACATCCCCCTAAAAGATGAGAAGATAATCACGAGTTGTTAGCCAACCCTAGCATAATCTATCTATAAAAGTCGGTGAAGAGGACCACACAAACAACAAAGAAAAAAGTGAGAGAGATCCTGAGGTGTGAATAAGGGTTCGGCTGCATAAAGGAAAGGGAGTCGAAGATGATTCTTCTTAGTCATCACAAGACGCTATGCTGCCGAAGTGTGGACTGGGCAAGAAAAAGCTGTTTCTCAAAGTTTTTTCGTTATTTCCATTAATGTTCCTTCGAAAGATTGAATTGAAGTAGTTGAACACCATGTCGGATGATATTTTGATTTGGAATTTTATTTCCCAGCCCATGAGATAAATCTCATAGGGTGAGGATTACTTGCGATGAAACCTTTGACCAAAAGTCAAAGGCAATGGTAGAGTACAGAAGAGATAGCCACCAACTTTGACCAAAATTTAGAGGCAATGGTAGAGTGTGAATCAAACCCATGTTTGAATTGAAATTGAGATAGTGATACAAGTTCTTCTCTTCTGAATTAGATGGATGGCAAGTGGTGCTCCAACAGCAGTTAAATTGACAAAAAAAAAACCCTAAATCAGTGGAAGAGAATAGTAAAAAGGGCATTAAAGTTAAAAGTGTTATTTTATAGCAGCCATAAAAGTAAGAAAAGCCAAAAGTTAAATTGTATTCTACTATATAACAATGTCTTGATAAAAAGTTTGAACTCTTTTGTGGAAAAATTATCCTGCCAGTGATGTAAATAGAGCTTCCTCTGTTTTCTTGACAAAAATTTCAAAGAAAAGTAAAGAGAATAAAAGAGCAAGATTTAAAATCATATCATTCAACTAAAATATATATTATGTCATACTAAGAAACATAAATAGAAATTAGACTAAATTTCAATGCTCACAATAGAATAAATAAATCAACATTTTCTTTAAACAAATGGTTTGTGAAGTCACCAAGATATTCTCCATCATATACATCTCAAAGCTAATATTCAAGCTAAATTTTGCTAACAAAATTGTTGCTTTATTGGATTCTGTTTTGATATATCTAAAATAGTATTTGTTAAAATCTTTATCTATCTTTTTCCTAGTTTCAATATCATGTCTCATGCCAGAAAGATCTTCACCTGTAATATGTTGCATTCAAATATATTACACCTATGACAGTGGTGAAACTAGGGGGCTGGCAGGGCTGCAGTCCCCCTAAAATGAAAACTTTTCTATATGTTCCCTTTAAAATTTTTAAAATTTAAAATTAGTAAAGATAAAATTGTACTTTGGCCCCCATAAAAATATAAAAATTTAATTTAATATTTTAAAAATCATAAAGATGTAGTCTATTAAAATGGTGGAATTGCATTTTTCCTATCGTAAAAATTACAATTTAATTTCGGCCCCTAAAAGAAATTTCTGGTTTCGCCCCTAACCTATGACCAATTGTTTAGAAAATTCCTATCTCCCTTCTAATTATCGTTGTCTTTTTTGAATCTAAATTTATTATTGTCCGTAATTTAACACATGTACGTGCTAATAAAAATATGACATAAAAATCAAATTAAATTTAAAGTATAAGAGTGAATATTTCATCAAAACTCCATGGAAAAAACAATATCTAAATTCAAAATACAAAGTAAAACTCAACCAAAGAAGTATTTACACAACTCAAAATTGAAATGGAAAGTAGCCCAAAATTGAACAAAAGAACATTATAAATGATTTAAGGGTGAAATTAACGAGGAGTTTTGGTTGCCTCCATTGTCTTCCTTACACTAAAAGTTTACTTAGGTGGAGTTAGAAAATTATTTGTCATTAGTTATTGATAGATAATTACCCATTTGAGATGATAGAAAATAATAAATAAATAAGGTAACCAAAGGAATTGGAAGAAAAAACAATTGACGAAAAATTTAGAATGAGAAAAAAGATAAGAAAGAGTTAAAAATATTTTGTAACAGATGGAAAAAATTTGTTTCTATATTTAATAGCCTATTAATTCTAAAGATTGGAAGATTTACTAAAATTTATAAATTGAAAAATTTAATTATTTTCTAAAATACTTAATTATCCTTTTTTTTTAAGAAGAATGGTTGGGTTTTATTATTAAAAAAAGAGCCCAAAGTTGAAAAGGCCTAAAAACACATAAAGGAACAAAGTCCAACAACTGAACTAATCCAAAACACTCGGACAAACCGAATAAAACAACAAAAAAATATCAACCCAAATCTAAACAAGATAAAATCAAACCGACAAAGCATTAAATAAATACAAGAGTACACTGCACAACCCAACCACCCAAGCAGATTTTCCATTCCTTAACCATCTGAGCAAAGAAACCCTTCAGTTGCTTTCATAGAGGCACTGAAATTGTCTAAAAAATCTGCATAACACATTTCAGAGTTTCTAAAAGGGGCCTTTTAGAATCGACAACGACGCTTCAGTGTTTTGCTTAGCCATACCAAACCTGAAAAGACCCAAAATAACTATTTGATCTCGTTACTGATCTGCTTCCCCAGTCCCAAATCGTTGAATCGTCGATTGAGGTATCATTAGGAGCCCAATTGTTGTCGATCTACTTCTACTGCCTTATGCGCGAAAGAGGGAATGGCTCCAGCAAGATAAGTTTCTACATTTCTTTTTAGCCCTTCTGTTGCCAAGAGACGTGCAACACCATTTGCATGTTTTGGCACATAATGAAAAACACAGTGTTGATATCGCTCGCATGTTGTTCTTATGTTACAAATGTATGCCCCTATTTTTGACCTTTCGACTCCCTTTTCTTTCAGTTTTTGGATCACAGCCAAGGAGTCACATTCGATTTCCACACTAGAAAACCCAATTGAAAGCCTATCTCAGTCGCTTGGAAACAAGCCATCCCCTTCGCTACAAACGGTGAAGGTATGTGACATGGATTATAGTTTTTGAACAAAGAAGAGTACCTGAATCATCTCGAATAATAATCTCTGAACAGGATTTGTTATTTTGTTGACAAAATCCTGCATCGAAGTTTATTTTAAAGAAATGTTCTTGTGGCAACTTCCAAGACACTATAGGTACTCTACATACAACTGATTTGTCTCTCCCACCATCAACTTCCCCCAAATAGTGCTTAATGAAATTCACTGTTGCAGTGGAATGTTGTCCTTCATGCAATAACTTATTACGCTCAGTCCATATAGCTCACATCACACAACAAAACACACGACAAAGGTACGATGAGTTATTTACAAAAAAAACGTTGAATCCAATCTTTCATTGATGACTCTGATGTTTCTGTTTGTCGCACGATACCTAACTGATGGCATATTTCTTTTGTCTACAGGCATTCCTAGAACACATGTTCCACTGTTTCAACACCATTGTGACATCGAGGACAATTTTCTGAAATAATCAGTCGGTCGTAATTCAAATTAGCATAAGTAGGTAGAAAATCATTTGTAATCCTCCAGGCTGTAATTTTAATTTTGGAGAGCTGGTCTAGGCTCCAAAGTCTCTTGTACAGATTAGTGTAGGGATAGGAATTTCCTTCAGTAAAAATTTCGTGATGATTATGTATTAACCATTTGTAAGCATTGCGCACTGTGTACTCCCCTGTTGCTTATCCATTCCAAGCTCGAAAATCCTCATGTGGAACATTAGATAGAAGGATGGCTAAGATTCGCCTTGCATTTTCTTGTATAAAGGTAGAGTGTATAACATCCTCCTTCCATTTCCTTGTTTTCGAATCAATTAAATCTACCAATCTTTGAATAGAATTTTCATGTGTGCGGGACTGAATTTTTTTATTTGGGTTCCTAGGTATCCACGCATCCATTCTCACTACAACATCTAAACTCATACCAATTCTCCAACACAGGCCAGCCTCAAGAATACCTTTAGTGGCCCAAATGCTCTTCCAAGTATAATAAGGAAGTTACCCTAAACTTGACTCCAAAAAATTCGTAGTTGGGAAATATTTTACCTTAAGAGTCCTTGCTAATAATGAATTCAGATAACTAAGCAAACGCCATCCTTGTTTAGCAAGTAAGGCTAAACTGAATTTTCATAAAAAGTGAAACCCAAGCCTTCATAATCCTTTAACTCACATAAACGTTTCCAATTACACCAATAAAGTCCACATTTATTGCTACTTTTACGCCACCAAAATTGACCAATAATACTCTCAAGTTTTGAGCACAAAGTATTTGGTAATAAAAAAACATAGCATAGGATAAGCAGGAGTAGCTTTGAGGACAGAGTTTACAAATACTGAAACACCCCTTACCTGAGACCGTTTCCGAAGTCGAGCATGAGGCGTTACTTGACTTAACTTACAAGTTCGGGGCATAAAAATTTACTTTTCAAGGTTATTTCACTGTTCATATTAAGGTTGTCCACCTGCACAGTAGCTACTAAATTAATTAGAAATCAAGCTAAAAAACTAGAAATTTAGATCCGTAAACTTTCCCTGAAACTAGACTAATATATCTTTTTACCATAAATTTTTCAGAATTTTTGGTTCAGCCAATTAGTACAGTTTATAAATTACAGTCTCCCCTGTTTCACTGATCGACTGTCCTGACCTCTCGTCACTAAAATTCAATTATCTCATTGTACAGACTTCATATAGTGTTATAACTTGTTTCTAAAGAAAATATACTCAATAAGGAATCTATACATATAAATTACAAATTATAACAATTTTTGTACAAGCTTTAATGATTTTCCAAAGTCAGAACAGGGGATTCCGAAAACCACTTTGACCTTGTCTAACTAAAATACAAATATCTCAGAATACATAATTTCTTTGTCTACACCGTTATTTTTCTATGAAAATAGACTCAATAGGCTTTAATTCTATATCTCATCCACCCTCTAATTCATTTTTTACTATCCTTGGTGATTTTTCAAAATTATGTCACTACTGCTGTTTCAAAACTGATTTACTACCAATTTTTACTTTTTCATGATTTCTATGCATAATTTAGCACCTAGACTTTTATAACAACAAACACCGTCATACATAGTCATTTTAATAACTATTCATCATCAAATATTTACATATCATCTATGGTTTAATAATATAAAATCAAAATGACTAAGTCCCTATACATGCCATAGCTCGAAACATTTATCATCTTAAAATACCGAGTTGTGGTGGTTGATAGTGTGAACGCTCTTCGACGTCTTCAAGATCCCGACTATGCTTGATAATACTATATGAAAGAAAAAGAAATAAAAGAAGTAAGCATAAAACTTAGTAAGTTTACTAGTAAATAAATAACAACATTTATCATAAACCATCATACTCATAAATTTTAATCAAGCACTAGGATCTTTACTTTCTTCTTTACTTACTCACTTACTTGTTTACTTACTTACTTGCTTAAATAACTCACGATTATAACTTACTCTTTACTTATTGAAATTCTTTTTCTCAACTGACAACTGAGATATTTTCAATCCTTTATAACTCACTTGAATCTAGATATCATGCTTTTACTTGAACTTTCATGTAACTTAATTCATTTTCTAGCCCGTTAAATCACTTGGAATACTAAGGATACTCGGGTCTCTTGTCTGAATATAACATGCCAAAGCTATGTCCCAGACATAGTCTTACATGGGATGTTTCCTGTACTGCCAATGCCATATCCCAGATATGGTCTTACATGGGAGTTCTCATATCGATGCCTATGCCATGTCGTGCCAACACCATGTCCCACACATGGTCTTACGGGGGACCTCTCATCTCGGTGCCAACGCCATGTCCCAGAAATGGCCTTACATGGGACCTCTTTACCCAAATGTCATGACATTTGTATCCGATACATTCCTTATGTTTCAACGGGACTTTTTAACATTGATTCTCTGTCATCTTATACTTGAGTTAACATTAGATATTTTCATGAAATAAATACATAATTACTGAAAAATAACAGCATTGATAATAATTATCAAAATATTACATTTATTTACCGTAAACTTATCTCAGTACAAAAATGTGATCAAATCTAACACTTTAGTCCTCAATATTTTTCTTTCCCCAGTCTAATTCCGGATTTTGTTCTTCGTGATCTATAATTGCAAATTTAGCTTATTTAATACCCACATTCATCAAAACAGTCCTCGAATCTAACTTTGACAAAATTACAATTTTGCCCCTAAACTTTTACATAATTACACTTTTGCCCCAATGCTCAAAAATTAAACTTTATCTCTTATTCTTATGTTTTATAACATGCTGAACATTTTTCCCTTCTATGACAACATCAAATTCTTACTCTAACACTTACTTATGAACATTAGGTATTTTTGCCGATTATGTCAATATACTCGTTTTTACTTAAAATCGACTAGCAAAAGTTGATTAACATAATTTATAGTTTCATATTCCACCATAAAACATTAAAATAAACATACTTCACCTATGGGTATTTTTCCAAATATGAACCCTAGGTTAAATTATTGCTAGAATAAGCTAAATTAAGCTACCGGGATTCTAAAAACGTAAAGAACATTAAAAACGGGGCTAGAATAGACTTACAATCGAGCATGGAAGCTTGAAAAACCCTAGCCATGGTTTCCCTTTTTGAAATTCGGCCATGGGGTTGAAGATGGACAAAAATTGGCTTTTAATTTTGTTTTTAATTCATTTTAATAACTAAATGACCAAAATGCCCTTAATGAAAAACTTTGGAAACTTGCCTAACCATGTCCATTTTTGTCTACCAAATTAACCAATGGTCTAATTACCATATAAGGACCTCCAATTTAAAATTTCATAACAATTGGACACCACTAACATGTAGAACTCAACTTTTGCACTTTTTACAATTTAGTCCTTTTGACTAAATTGAGTGCCCAAACGTCGAAATTTTTGAACGAAATTTTCAGGAATTCATTTTATAAAACCGTAGACCATAAAAATATAAGAAAAATATTTTTTTCCAAATCAGATTTGTGGTCCCGAAACTACTGTTCTGACTAGGCCCAAAATCGGGATGTTACATTTCTCCCCCCTTTTAGGGATTTTCGCCCCCGAAAATCTTACCTGTGAAGAGATTTGGGTACTGTTTTCGCGTGGCCTCCTCAGGTTTCCATGTAGCCTCATCAACTCCATGCTTATTCCATAATACTTTCACAAGTGCAATACTCTTGTTCCTTAGTTGCTTAATCTCTCTATCTAGAATTTTTTACCAGTTCTTCAACATAAGTCATGTCTGGCTGAATCTCAACCTCTGTCGGTGAGATCACATGTGACGGATCGGAACGGTAATGACGTAACATAGACACATGGAATACATTATGAATCTTCTCTAACTCAGTTGTCAAAGCTAACCGATATGCTAAGGGCCCAATTCTTTCAGTCACCTCGAACGGTCCAATGAAACGTGGACTTAGTTTGCCTTTCTTGCCAAATCTGAAAATTTTCTTCCATGAGGATACTTTCAAAAACACTTTGTCACCAACTTGATACTCGATCTCTTTTCTTTTTAAATCTGCATAAGACTTTTGTCTGTCTGAAGCTGCTTTTAAACAATCTCTTATAACTTTTACTTTAACTTATGTTTCTTTGACTAAATCAACCCCGTAAATCTGATTTTCCTTAAGCTCTATCCAATACAAAGGTGTACGACATTTACGTCCATACAAAGCTTCATAAGGTGCCATCTTCAAACTCGACTGATAACTATTATTATAGGCAAACTCTACCAACAACAAATATTTCTCCCAACTGCCTTGAAATTCTAAAACACAACATCTGAGCATATCTTCAAGTAACTGAATAACTCTCTCGATCGACCATCGATTACGATGATGAAAAGTCAGACTGAAATTTAACTTTATACCCAAAGCTTCCTGCAATTTCCTCCAAAACCGCGAAGTAAATCTCGAATCTCTGTCTGAGATAATCGATAACGGTACCCCATGTAGTTTGGCTATCTCTGAAACATACAATTCAACCAACTTGTCAAGTGAATAATCCATACGAACCTAAATAAAATGAGTTGACTTCGTTATCTTATCAATTACAACCCATACTGCATCTTTCTTTTTTGGTGTCAACGGTAACCCTGGTACAAAATCCATGGTAACTTTGTCTCATTTCCACTCACAAACTAACACAGGTTGCAATAAACCTAAAGGTACCTGATGTTTAGCCTTTACCTGTTGACAAATCAAGCATCTAGAAACAAATTCTGAAAAATCTCTTTTCATTTCTGCCCACCAGTACATTTTCTTTAAATCATTATACATCTTTGTACTACCTGGATGAATAGACAAAGAACTGCTATGTGCTTCTTGTAAGATCTTTTGAATAAGCTCATCATTCTTTGGTACACATACTCTGTCTCTAAACATCAAACAACCATCAGAACCGATCTGAAAATCAGACTCTATTCCCAACTCGCATTGAGCTCTTTTAGCTTGCAACTCACTATCATTTTTCTGAGCTTCGTAGATTTCTTCGAGAAACATCGGTTTAGCCATCAACTCAGCTAAAATGGAATCATCATTAGATAAAGTCAAACTAGTATTCAAAGCTCTCAATGTAAAAAAAGACTTTCTACTCAAGGCATCAACAACAACATTTGCCTTACCCGGGTGATAATCAATCACTAGCTCATAATCTTTAATCAACTCTAGCCATCTTCTTTGCCTCAAGTTCAAATCTTTCTGAGTCATCAAGCATTTCAAACTTTTATGGTCAGTGAATATTCGGCACTTCTCACCGTACAAGTGATGTCTCCAAATCTTTAACGCAAATAAAATGACAGCTAGCTCTAAATCATGCGTCGGGTAGTTTTTCTCATATAGCTTTAATTGTCTGGAAGCATATGCTATTACTTTACCTTCCTGCATAAGTACACAACCCAATCCATTCAAGGATGCATCACTGTAAATCACAAATTCTTTACCCGGTTCTAGTTGTACTAAAACAGGAGCTGCAGTCAACAATGCCTTTAACTTGTCAAAACTCTGCTGACACTTCTCAGTCCATTCAAACTTGACATCTTTCTGCAAAAATCTTGTCAATGGGGTAACTATCATGGAAAATCCATTTACAAATCGTCTATAATAACCAGCTAATCTAAGAAAACTTCTAACCTCTAATACATTCCTAGGTGGTTTCCACTCAACAATTGCTGAAATTTTACTCGGATAAACTTTAATACCATCACTTGAGACAATGTGCCCAAGGAATCCGACTTCTCAAAGCCAGAACTCACTTTTGTTAAACTTGGCATACAACTGATTGTCCCTCAAAATCTGTAAAATTGTTCTCAAATGTTCGGCATGTTCAGTCTCATTAGGAGAATAAATCAGAATATCATCAATAAACACAACTACAAACTTGTCCAAGTACGATCGAAAGATTCGATTCATTAAATCCATGAATATAGCAGGAGCATTAGTCAAACCAAATGGCATAACAAGAAACTCATAGTGACCATACCTAGTCCGGAAAGCAGTCTTCGGAACATCTGATTCTTTAACCCGTAACTGATAGTAACCAGATCTCAAATCTATCTTGGAGAACACAGTGGCTCCCTTCAATTGGTCAAACATATCATCAATTCTAGGCAGTGGATTTTTTTTATTGTTATTTTGTTTAGCTGCCGATACTCTATACACAACCTCATCGAATTGTTTTTCTTTTTCACAAAAAGCACTAGTGCACCCCATGGAGAACAACTAGGCCTTACAAAACCTTTATTAGTTAATTCCTGAAACTGAGCTTTCAATTCTTTCAATTCCATCGGAGCCATTCTATAAGGAGCAATAGAAATAGGAGTGGTACCTGGAATCAACTCAATACCAAACTCAAATTCTCTAATAGGAGGCAAACCTGGCAATTCTTCTGAAAACACATCGGAAAACTCTCAAACTACTGGCATTGATTCAATTTTCAACTTTGGATCTTTAGTATTCAATACAAAAGCAAGATAAGCTTCATATCCTTTTCTCAAACATTTCTTAGCAGACATAACGAAAATCATAGCAAGAGAACTATCTGACTCATCTACCTTTTCTTCAAGTCTTGAACTTCAATTTCAGCTTTTCCCTTTTCCTTTTCTTTTAACAACTCATCTGCCTTACAGGCTCTCTCAACTAGAACAACAAACTCTTTTATCTTTAGAACACCAACTGACAGTCGGATATCATCATTGAGCCCATCCTCAAATATTTTACACATAATAGCTTCTGTAGATACACACTCTCGAGCATACTTACAGAGTCTAACAAATTCACGTTCATACTCAGTAACAGTCATCTTACCCTGCTTTAACTCAAGGAACTCGTTTCTTTTCTGGTCAATAAACCTCTGACTGATATACTTTTTACGGCACTCCATCTGAAAGAAATCCCAAGTAACTCTCTCACTCGGTACAACTGACACAAGAGTCTTCCACCAATGATAGGTTGAATCTCTAAGGAGTGAGACAACACACTTCAACATTTCTCAGGTGTACAGGATAACTCATCAAATACTTTGATAGTATTCTCAAGCCAAAATTCTGCTCTCTCTGCATCATCATCTTTAGTCGCCTGAAACTCTTCATCCTCTTGTTTTCTGATCTTATCAACTGGTGGCCTTTCTGAAAATCATGAGGGGGTGGAGGTCTACCATTCGGATTCATACGAACGAACTCGGCAAACCATTCATTCATAGCTTAGAAGAAGGCTTTTCGAGCCCTTCCTCTCTTACTAACTGTAACGGGCCTTTCACTACCATCTGGTGGCACCGTCCCTTCTGCAGAAGCGGGTGCATTACTTTCTACATCATCTGTACCAGCTCGTTCGGGATCCATAACTATAAAAGAAAACATTTTAAAATCGTCAGGAGTCGTCACACTATCAAAATACAAGTATGGCATGTATAGTTAGACTCTTATTCATCATGAATATTTCGAGAACCGGCTGAACCTGCTTTGATACCAATAAAATGAAACACCCCTTACCCGAGACCGTTTCTAGAGTCGAGCATGAGGCGTTACTTGACTTAACTTAAAAGTTCGGGGCATAAAAATTTACTTTTAAAAGTTATTTCACTATTCATAATAAGGTTGTCCACCTGTGCAGTAGTAACTAAATTAATTATAACTCGAGCTACAATACTTGAAATTTAGATCCATAAAATTTCCCTGAAACTAGACTCATATATCTTTTTACCATAAATTTTTCAAAATTTTCGGTTCATCCAATTAGTACATTTTATTAGTTAAAGTCTCCCCTATTTCACTGATTGACTGTCCTGTACTCTCATCACTAAAATTCAATTATCTCATTGTACTAACTTCATATACTGTTATCACTTATTTCTAAAGAAAATAGACCCAATAAGGAATCTATACATATAAATTACAACTCATAACTATTTTTTAAAATTTTAATGATATTCCAAATTCAGAATAGGGATTTGAAAACCACTTTGACCTTATCTAACTAAAATGCAAATATCTTAGAATACATAATTTCTTTGTCTACACCATTATTTTTCTATGAAAATAGACTTAATAAGCTTTAATTCTATATCCCATCCACCCTCTAATTCATTTTCTACTATCCTTGGTGATTTTTCAAAATCATGTCACTCTGTTTTCTCAAAATTGATTTACTACCAATTTGTACTTTTTCATGATTTCTATGCATAATTTAACACCTAGACTTTTATAACGACAAACACCTTCATACTTAGCCATTTTAATAACTATTCATCATCAAATATTTACATATCATCTTTTGGTCATAATTTAAGAATATAAAATTGAAATGACTATATCCTTATACATGCCATAGCTCGAAACATTTATCGTCTTAAAATACCGAGTTGTGGTGGTTGATACTGTGAACGCTCTCCGACGTCTTCAAGATCCCGACTATGCTTGATAATACTATATGAAAGAAAAAGAAATAAAAGAAGTAAACATAAAGCTTAGTAAGTTTACAAGTAAATAAATAACAACATTTATCATAAAACATCATACTCATAAATTTTGATCAAGCACTAGGATCTTTACTTTCTTCTTTACTTACTTACTTGCTTAAATAACTCACGATTATAACTTACTCTTCACTTACTGAAATTCTTTTTCTCAACTGACAACTGAGATATTTTCAATCCTTTATAACTCACTTGAATCTAGAAATCATGCTTTTGCTTGAACTTTCATGTAACTTAATTCATTTTCTAGCCCGTTGAATCACTTGGAATACTAAGGATACTCGGGCTCTTGTCTGAATATAACATGCCAAAGCTATGTCCCAGACATAGTCTTACATGGGATGTTTCCTGTACTGCCAATGCCATATCCCAGATATGGTCTTACATGGGAGTTCTCATATCGGTGCCCATGCCATGTCCCGGACATGGTCTTACGGGAGACCTCTCATCTCGGTGCCAACGCCATGTCCCAGACCTGGTCTTACATGGGACCTCTTATCTCGATGCGAACGCCATGTCCCAGACATGGTCTTACATGGGACCTCTTATCTCGGTGCCAACTTCATGTCCCAAACATGGCCTTACATGGGACCTCTTTACCCAAATGTCATGACATTTGTATCTGATATATTCCTTATGTTTCAACGGAACTTTTTAACACTGATTCTCTGTCATCTCATACTTGAGTTAAAATTAGATATTTTCATGAAATAAATACATAATTGCTAAAAAATAACAGCATTAATAATAATTATCAAAATATTACATTTATTTACCGTAAACTTACCTCAGTACAAAAATGTGATCAAATCTAACACTTTAGTCCTCAATCTTTTTCTTTTCCCAGTCTAGCTCCGGATTTTGTTCTTCGTGATCTATAATTGCAAATTTAGCTTATTTAATACCCACATTCATCAAAATAGTCCTCGAATCTAACTTTGACAAAATTACAATTTTGCCCCTAAAATTTTACATAATTACACTTTTACCCCAATGCTCAAAAATTAAACTTTATCTCTTATTCTTATTTTTTATAACATGCTGAACATTTTTCCCTTCTATGACAACATCAAATTCTTACTCTAACACTTACTTATGAACATTAGGTATTTTTGCCGATTATGTCAATATACTCGTTTTCACTTAAAATCGACTAGCAAAAGTTGATTAACATAATTTCTAGTTTCATATTCCACCATAAAACATCAAAATAAACATATTTCACCTATGGGTATTTTTCCAAATATGAACCCTAGGTTAAATTATTGCTAGAATAAGCTAAATTAAGCTACCGGGATTCTAAAAACGTAAAGAACATTAAAAACGAGGCTAGAACAGACTTACAATCGAGCATGGAAGCTTGAAAAACCCTAACCATGGTTTCCTCTTGTGAAATTCGGCCATGGGGTTGAAGATGGACAAAAATTGGCTTTTAATTTTGTTTTTAATTCTTTTTAATAACTAAATGACCAAAATGCCCTTAATGAAAAACTTTGGAAACATGCCTAACCATAGCCATTTTTGTCTACCAAATTAACCAATGGTCTAATTACCATATAAGGACCTCCAATTTAAAATTTCATAACAATTGGACACCACTAACATGTAGAACTCAACTTTTGCACTTTTTACAATTTAGTCCTTTTGACTAAATTAAGTGCCCAAACGTCGAAATTTTCGAACGAAATTTTCACGAAATCATTTATGAAATAGTAGACCATAAAAATATAAGAAAAATAAACTTTTCCTTATCGGATTTGTGGTCCCAAAACCACTGTTCCTACTGGGCCCAAAATCGAGATGTTACAAATACCTCATTTCTACCTTCCGTGAGGTGTTGAATACTCTATCAGCTAATTTTTCCTTTCATTCTATCCTTCAAGCCTTAAAAAGCCTGTCATTTTCCCCTACTAACAATATTTGGCAACCCTAAATATTTTTCTAGTTCAGTGGACACTCATACATTAAGCAGTTGAGAGACCAAATATTTTCCTTCACTCGAGGTGTTAGAGCTAAAAAATGCTATACATTTATCAAAATTGATACATTTCCCCAAGACATCTTCATACTCCTTTAGGATACTATTTATAACATTAACACCCTTTCTCATCACGTCTCCAAATAGTATACAATCATCAGCAAAGATCAAGTGGGTGATTTGTGGCCCTCTTTGACAAATTCCCGCTCCCTGCACCAAGCCCTTCTAATTTGCAAGTCTCATAAGTGTCGAGAGCCCTTCTCCACAAAATAAGAATAAATAGGGGCTTAAGGGATCCCCCTACCGCAAACCCTATTCAGGCTTAAAAGTCTCACCCGATTCACCATTTATAATGACTGAATAAGACACCAATTTGACATAACCCATAATGAAATCCACCCAAGATCTTGCAAAACCCATTGTTAGCATCGTCATTTCAATAAAAAGCCATTCTACCCGATTATAGACCTTGCTTATATCTAGTTTCAAAGCCAATTTCCCTTTGCTCCCTAGCCTCTTCTTTTTAAAAGCATACAACACTTCGTAAGCTAGGAAAACGTTATCTGTAATAAGTCGACCAGCTAAAAAAGCACTTTGTGCCTCATCAATGCAAGAATTTAGGATTTTCTATAATTGGTTCGCTGCTGTCTTCGCAATGATCTTGTACAACACTAAAACAAAGACTAATTAGCTGAAAATCTTTCAAACCGGTGGGATTTCCAATATTTGGGATCAAAACAATATTAGTCTTGTTTATCATCTCCATTGATGTGCCTCTATTAAGAATGTCCAAATAGAAATTACTGACATCCTTTCCTATAATGTGCCAATATCTTTGATAAAAGAAAGCTAGAAAACCATCCTCTCCCGAGGCTTTTTTTGGTCCCATAGTCTTCAAAGCTTCATACACCTCCTCCGCTTGAAATTCTAACATCAAAGCATTATTCATACAATCGATAACACACTTATTTACCCCTGACAATAAATGGGATGTGTCCCTAATATCTTTAGTGGAAAATAGATCTATAAAATAACTCCACGCCACACTCTCTAATTTAGCAGCTTCAGTGACCATTCAATCTTCTTCATTCCACAAGCCCCTTATCCTATTAAAATGTCGCCTATAAAAAGAAAACTTGTGGAAAAATGAGGTGTTTTTATCACCCAATTTTAACCAGTTGGCTCGTACTCTCTGTTCTCAATAACGCTCTTCTTTCTCCGCCTCGAAATTAAAATTCATCTTAACATCAATTATCTCAACTAACACTTCATTAGTTCTTTCTTGGTTATCCAACTCCTCAAGATGTTGGTTAAGCTTTTTCGTTAAAACACTCTTTTTTTATTTTACTTTATTCACCCAATGATGAAGACCCACCATAGTCGCCTTTAATCTATCAGGTAATGGCCCAGAATTGGACTCCCAAATGTTTTTAATTTTTGCCTCGCAAGAATCCTCCATGCCCCACCAAGCTTCGAATTTGAAAAACCTTTTACGCCTCCTAAAATCATCATGATCCGTTTGAATTTGTAATGGGAAGTGCTCGAAAAAAGAATGAGATAGATGACTCAAAGAGAAATTAGGGAAAAGTTGCCCCCACTCAACAATAGCAACACCTCTATCAAGATGCTCCCTTATGTTTGTCTCCGGCAAATTTCCACGTTCCCATGTAAACCAAGGCCCTGTGTAGCCTATATTCTAGAATTCACAATCTTCCAATACATTATGAAACTCTTTCATTCGTCATTCATCCCTTGGAATGCCTTATTTTTTCTCATGGAAAAATAAAATCTCATTAAAGTCACCACTTACGAGCTAAGGCAGATTATGAGATCGTCCTAAGCTTCTCAGCCTATTTAATGTCCTCTATCTATCTCGACTATACGGGGATCCATAAAATCTCATTCATCTCCAAGTATGACTTCCCGGACATTCTTTGATTTCAACATCAATATGGTCCTTTGAATAACTTCGAATTATCATTGAACAACCTAATTTCCATCCTAAGCTTAAACCACCTCTCGATCTTTCAGCCCCTACATCAATACCACATAAATTACCACACTTCATTCTCACATTTTACATCCTACTAGTAGAAAGTTTTGTCTCCATAAAAAAGACAATTTGGGGATTATATAATTTCAAGATGTGCTGAAGACGATGAACATTTTGTGGATTCCCCAAACTACGAACGTTCCAGCATATTAATTTCATGGCATCCTGCCGGCATGCCCCATGGCAACCGTCGATATCTATAAGGCTTACACATCCTCACCATCATCAATTGTAGCTGAATGAGAACTCGATCCTTTCGAACTTAAATAGGTAGGCCTGGGCTACTTCTTCCCCTCTCCAATTTGAAAAGGGTTGTCCTCTAAATCATGTTCCATATAGACTAAGCCCAACCCACTAAACAAACCACCTTTAGTCAACTCATCTTTTTTAGAAAGTCCTTCTAAATTAAATCCTAAGATAGAATTAATTTGTTGCCAATTTCCTTACCATTTGTCCTTTCCATAATCCTTCATTGAATCTTGTCTTGCCAAATTTGCGTCGTAAAGCTCACCCTCCCCTTTTCCTGCAACCAAACACTACTCCCTACTAATGTCCTCCTCGACTACGCCCTCAATGATAAATCCCATCCCAGCAGCATCTCCTAGCCACCATTATTGATACGAACTAGGTAGAAAATATCACTATGACCTAATACACCACAAATGAAACATGTAACACCCTAAACCCGGCCTAGACGTCCAGCCCAAATTTAAAGAGTTACATCATCAATCATCAATTACCATACAAACCACACACAATAAAATTAAACCATGCATCACATAATATTCATCCCAAAAGCTAATTAAGGTTATAGTCTTCCAAAGTCATACTATTATAGTATACTTCTAATTTACTACTTAAAGAAAGATAAACTTTTGACCGAGCTTCGCGGTGCTGACCCGTTTAAGATTGGGAACCACCTGAAATCCAACCAATAACAAAATGAGTTGTGAACTCAGTGTGTAAAAGAAATTTATTCAATTCATGATCATTTATAGAGTAGTTCCAAATTTAGAGATTTGGTTCGTACAGAAGTAATTTCAATTCAGATTCAGAGCAGATCAGTTACATATATATATGCAATTTCAGTTCATATACGATACAGACAGATTCAGATGCAATATTCCTATCTCCGTTCGCTACATACCGTCTTCGGCCATCCCAACACACCATTAAGGACATTCAATGCCCAACCAACCCTGCACGCCTTAAAGTGTTCGTTGACACTTTTATAGAAATGTAACTTAGCTACTAGCTCAGTATGCGACAAGCGCCAGAATCAGATTTATGCTCATTGTGGAGTAGCCAAAATTTTAGAACAGATTTCTTCCTCCTTCACAATATCCCAACCCATGCCAATGCATAACACAAATACCGTATCATGTATTCATTCATTCTAATTAATTTCGTAATTAAATAAAATAGTTAAACATTAGACTAAGCATTATAGTGTACGTATAACTAAGTTGCTCATAGATCAATTTCAGAGTATCAGAAAATTCTCATATAATCAAATTCAATCACTCGTACACTGAAGAGGCCAGTATCAATGTTAAGTAATATTTTCAGCCTCAAAAACAGGTTTCGGGCCCCAATAACATGCCACACGGCTAGGTCACACACCCATGTGCCTTGCCCATATGGTTTCGAAGCATAAACAATGAGTTACACGACCTGGACACATGTCCGTGTCCCTACCCGTATGACTCACACGGCCTGGGTACACGCCTGTGTCCTTGGTCGTGTGGATTTGTACCACAAACAGTGAGTTACACAGCCTGGGCACATGCCAGTGTCCCTGGTCGTGTGGCTTTGTACCACAAACAGTGAGTTACATGGCCTGGACACAAGATCGTGTCCCTGGCCAAGTGGACTATGCACTAATATGGCCACACACGGCCTAGACACATGGTCGTGTGTCTTGCCCGTGTGGCCTCAAATCGAATAAACAGTGAGTTACACGGCCAACCATACGGCCTGCTACAAGGCTATGTGTCTGGCCATTTGGCATCGACAGCCACCATTTCCAGCGACCCGAAACTAGTAAAATTAAGGTTTCTGGTACACACCTGATTTCACTTTGACGGAGAAACAACACGGAGACTACCTAGAACCTAATTAATCATTCAACAACCAATTACACCATCGATTTCAATATTTTAGCAAAATCAACCTATCGCCAAGATCATGTCGAAAGTTTTGACGCAATCCCAACTCAATTTGCATACTCACCTCACACGAAACAAACGAAATCAGACTAACACGACAAAATAACGTCTCTTGCAATATCCTCGCCTAAAAAGGTAGCCAATCGAATAATTAAACAGAACGTTCAAGCAACCGAGCAAAATCCCGTTTTGATAGAATATTGTTAACACTATGAAACTCACAAAACGAGAGAAAACTAACGATGAAACTTACTTAATAATCACACAGTCGACCTTACAAGAAACGAAGAACTTCCAATTATCGCAGAATTGAATACCGTAAAAGGAAAAACAAAAGAACAGAAGGAGAACCGGAAAAGAAAATAAACTTTTGAAAAACAAAAAAGAAGGTACGATAGAAATTCTTTAGACTATTTTAAGTTAACCACCAACCTACCTTCCAGCATTTGCAAAAATATGTTTCCTAACGCATATGATGGGATTCGAACTCAGAATCAGACAGAATATAGACAAATGCTTAACCAGTGAACCAGCAGGCTCATTATTGTCACTGATTTACCTGGAATTGGACTTAAGTACAAAACACGTGGATGAAGGTTGTTTTAAAAAAAACAATAACAAAACTTTTAACGATACCACTCGGACTCCAAACCTAAAACACAGAAGCAGAGCACAGAACCACAGATACTGAAATCTAATTACTGCAAATTCTCACAATTAAATTATTAAAACTTTAGGGCGTTATAGAACAAAACAGAGATAATTTCTGATATTTGAAATTGGCATAAATATGACGTATAGGTGAAATTATTAACTTTTTCTTCCTTTTTATGGGTTTTCGCACGTCTAATTGAACACAAAGTCTCATAAATTTCTTCCCACCACCATTCCCCTGTTTCATATCATATTCAATGAAAGTACCAAGAAAGTCACCAAACTGCTTTGTCATTCTCTCCGAGAAGAAACCCAATGGTAAGTCATGCACTTGAACTCAGAAGTTTGCAAATACTAAGGGAAATAACAATGGATCTTCCTCTTATTTTAACCGATGAAGAATCAATAAATGGTTATTGAAGGTCCACGGGGCTCCATTTTCCACTCGCTCAATATCCATTTTGTGGAAATATTTGAACAGGTAACGCTTATCCCCTAAATTTGAGACTTGGACCCCTCTTAAAGTGTGCCAAAGGTTTGCCATTGTGGTCTGCAAAGCCGAAAAATGAACCATACTAGTAGTTAAGCAACATCCCACCAGACATAAATTGTATGTCTATTGCTCGGGGTTCTGATCTCCATTGTTATTCCATCACACCTCCTCTTCATCGTCGATTCATAGATTTTCCATAAACCTCTCCATAGTTAAAAAAAAAAAAAAAACCCAAAAAACTGATGAACTCACAAACTCACAAACACTCAAAAGAAAACAAAAAGCAAACACTCAGAAAAAAAAAAAAAAAAGCAAACACTCAAATTGATTTGAACTAACGAAGAAAATAGACTTTTCTAGAAAAATCTAAAATATAAAATTTTAAAAAAAAAAACATGTTAGAATAAAAGACGAGAACGTGTCAAGAGACAAACTGGATTGGTCTACCATATTAGTTTTTAAATGACCTATCATACTAAAAGTAACTATAGAAAAGAAAACTCAAACAAAATTTAAGAGATATATAAAATGATATTATATTGACATTAATATTTCCCCATTTTTTATTTAAATATGTATGTTTTGATAGGTTTGACTTATACTACTACTATAGTTAAATGAAAATTATTTATAAAATGTATTTCTTATTTATGAAAAATTATTTCATTAAATTGAATTAATTATTTTATTTTCCAATTTTTATTGTTTTAGAGATTATAAAAGAGTTCAATTGAAAAACCATTAAAGGATATAATAGCTCATATAATTATAGTAATTTGAATTAGACTGAATTGTCTGGTTAGACTAGTTGGATTGAGAATTGAGCGAGGTACCAATTCGGAGAAAGATTTTGGACCAGTTGAGCTACGAACCAATAGGACCGATTGAATCAGGTTAAAAAAATCAATTAAACCGACAATTGATTCAATTTTTATTATTTTAATATTTTTTTCATTTTTACTGGTTCAACCACCGATTCGATTATGAAAATATTACATATAATATAAAATCAATACAACAAATATAAGAATAATTGAACTAAATATTAGTGGATAATACAATATATTTATTTTAAATAAGAATAAAAATACATTAATATATAGCTTAAATCCATAAGAAATATTATTTAAAAATAGCTACATGCTGATGAAATTAAAACCTGCAATTAGTGGAAAGAATTCTAATATTCTAACCTCCAAAAATGTAAAATTATAACCTCCAAAATTATTAGCTCACAAACTAAAAATATATCATTGTAAACTCCCTTCATAATGCAATAATTAAATTTTAGACACAAAATTATAACTTTAAAATAACCATATTTGGTTATTAAAGAAATAATAATGAATTTTAAAAGATTATCATGCTCCTGTTTACTCTAATAACTTTACTTGGGAGCTGAAGTTTTAAAATTAAAATATAACAAAATTTTATAATTAATTTTAAAATATTATACTTGGCAGCTAAATATATTGTATATTTACTATTATAATTATAAAAATAAATTTAATAGTGAATATAAAATACTATCTTACCCTATTTACTCCATTACTTAACTCTATTTGGGAGATGAAATTTTAATATTAAAATCTAAAAATAGATTTTATAATGAATTTTAAAGGAATATGCTTGGCAGCTAAATCTATTAAATTACAAGAGATCTAACATTAAAATTATAGTGAATTTTTTTCAATGTAAAACGTTAAAAATGCAACAGTTAAATATGAGGTATAAGAGATGCAACATAAAAGTAGTAAATTGTGTCAGCTAACTAGCTTTATATACTAAATGCAATAGCCGTAACGTAGCAAACACCACTTTTCTTTTGAGGTACAATTGACTTGTCGGTAGTTTTATTTTTTGGGGAAGCTTAGCATGGGTTAAAATAGCACAGAAAATAAAATTTAATTAATAAAATAGGTTAATTTTTTTAATTTAAAAAAGTAAATTGTTTTTCGAAAAAGAGTGTGAAAGCGCGTCCAACTAAGTGCGCTTTCCTTTTAAATCGTATTTTCTGATTTTTTTTAAATATAATTAATTTCTTCAGTAAGATAGTTAAATGTTAGTGGTTTTGTCTTTGAGTTCCAAATTTGATTCCTCTCTCATTCATATTCATATTTTTTATTTCATGTTGTTTTAAGCTTTTTAGTATTTTTAATTAAAACTTTAAACATATTAGCTCATTTGGTTAAATAGTTAAATAATAACAATTTTATCCTCCAGTCCATGTTCAATTCCTTTTTAAACGCAGTTGTAATTTTTATTTCACGTTGTTTCAAGTTTTTATTTTATTTTCAGTTATAAATATATTGTTTTCAATTTTTTATTTCATCTTTTTAATTAATAACTCTTTTATTCATAAAATCAAATAATAAATATGTAATTATATAATTAAAATATATATTATACACATATCATTATGTTAAAAGTACATTTATACATCAACTAATATTTTTGATGTATTTTTCTTTATATATATTATTTATATGTCAAATATTTATTTTCTCCACGAATATTATGGTATGGTGACTTTCTAATATTATGAAATGAAATAATTATTTCAAATATAATTATTATTTTATATGTAAAATATTTCAAATATCATTGTTTTTCATCTACCATGTGGGTATGATATTTCAAATATTTTTATATGTGAAATATTTCAATTAATTATTTCACACATCATTATGTTTATAATGTGAAATATTTTAAACACACAGAAAAAATATATAATACTAAAATTACTACACTCATGATATGGATTGGAAAGTAAATATTACACATATAAAATTATATTTTCTAAAAATAATGATATTTGTAATAATTATTTGATTTTATAAATAAAAGAGTTATTAATTAAAAGATTAATTAAAAATAAAAAATTGAAAACAATATATTTATTAATTAAAAATAAAAAAAAGCTTGAAACATCATGAAATAAAAATTACAAATATGTAGAAGAGGAATTGAACCCAAAAATCAAAGATGAAATCATTATTATTTAACGATTTAATCAATAGAGATAATATATTTAAAATATTAATTAAAAATATAAAAATGTTTAAAACAATTTGAAACGTGCTTTTGAAAAGTGTCGTGGAAAAGTGTTTTTGAGAAGTGCTTTTGAAAAGTTTGGTTTAAATTTTGAGTGTTTAGCATTACTGTCAAAAAGTGCTTTTGAGAAATAAAATGTCTATTTTAGACATGTTATTATCAAGTAACAAATATGCATTTAAATAATATTTAAATTATTTAATATTTTTATATTTTAGTAAGAATATAAAAATTATTATAACTTGTTGTTAATATTTTAATATATGAAATATAAATTTTAAATATTTTTAAGCAATAAATATTAATTATTTATAAAATTTAATTAGAATATATAAACTATATTTTAAATATTTAAATATAACCATTAAATATTTGTAATTAGTATTTTAAAAAATATTTTTTATTTTTAATTAATGATTTTAACACAATTGTAATTAATCACCAAGAAAAAAAATAAAAATACCATGTTATTAGAGGGGTGAAAAAGTAATTAAGCACCAAAAGTACTTTTGGGAGAGGAAAAGCTAAAACTTTTAGCTTCTCATTTTCAACTCCTTTTCAGAAGTGCTTTTAAAAATTACTTCTGAAAAACTAAAAATTTCAGCCAAAAGCAGCTTGTTCTTCACAGTTTTTCCTTCAAAAGTGCTTTTGGAGTCAGAAGTGTTTTTTTTAAGCAATGAAGAACTGGCCTTAACATTTAATCATTTGATCAAAGAAACTAATTGTATTAAAAAAGTCAAAAAAAATACAACTTAAAGAATTAGATACACTTTCATACACTCTCTCCAAACACGACCTATTTTTTTAAATTTAAATGACATATTTTACCAATTAACTTTTATTTTTGACATATTTAACTAATTTAATCATATGCATCGATAAAAATCGGGATTCTTTTATATAAATAACACAAAATAATAATAATAATAATAATAATAATAACATAAGTTACAAATTAATTACCAAATTAACATATTTTCTAAAGTAATTGTAGTGCGGAATATAAAGTGGATGACGTCAATAAAAATTTACTTCAATCATTACATTAAAATTGATAAAAAAGCTATATAAAATGTGGTAAAATAAATAATATTTTAAACATAAAGGTGATATGAAAGGCAAATTTTTAGGGTTCAAGAAAACCTTTATAATGACTTAAGATAATATTTATTTCAGATAAAAGATTCTTAAATATTATTTGTTATTTGGTATAAGTAATAGATTTTTTGTCTAATATTAATAGAGTAAAAAATTCAATAACTAGATCTAAACTAATGCCAAGTATTTTTTTAATTATTATTTCATTATACTCTAAAAGCAAATGATATTAATCTAGACAGAATTTTTACTCCAATAACAATATATAAAATGATTATCTTTTTAATAAATTCACAATTAAATTGAAGCTGAATTAATTCATCATATAGTTAAGTAAAATTCTTAAATAATAATAGTATAAATAGATTTTTTTCTTACTTGAATACATAATTTATATTTTTCGATTCATTAAAATAAAAATTATGACTTATTGTGATAATCGTCACGAAATATCCACTTATAATTGATTTTCTTATATATATATTTTTTAAAAAATCTAATGTACGAGATTTGTACAAAAGTGACTTAGGTGTAACTGAAATAGATACTATATAAATAATAGCTTAAAATATACTTTTAAATCCTTATACTTTTTATATATTTGAAATTTAATCATTTTATATTTCATGTTTTAAAATCCGGGTTCAATTGTTAAATTCGTCCAATTTTCTAATAAGTTTACTAATATGATTTTTAAAATAAAAAGATACTCACTTAATAGTCATGTATAACATTACACATTAGACCAAAATTCATATGTAGTTTTGAGTTTTGTCCCTTTTATTAGTAGTAACTAATTTTAAAAAAATATCAAGAGAAATTTTTGAAAAACATTGATGTTGATATTATCATTAATGATTTTGTATATCGAAATGCTCATAGAACTCATTTTTTTATGATTTTCTTTTTGTGTTTTTGTAGTTGATAACATAAGAGTAAATTGAATGGAAAATATTTTTTTAAAAATTTTGTTAGAAAAATATATTATTCACTTAATGCCATAAAACGTATTATTTTAATGAAATTATTAGTATATGATTTTATTTTATTGCATTACATTTTATATATTTTAAACGGGTCTAGTTTATTATTTCGCTTAGGACCCAAAAATGTCAAAATAGACATGACAACAAATTCTCTTTCATCTCCTACCCTAATCAAATTATAAAAAAGAAAAGAAAAGAAAATGTAACTTCCAATTTTTACCGGATTTAAAATCACAAAATTATATTAAAAGTACTTTTCTAGTTAAAACTTCAAGAGATCAAGATTTTTTTCCCGACAAGGTTCTAAATACCAATAAACTTGATGATCGTGAAAAGCTTCTCTTCATATATTTTTGAGTAAATTATACCACACAAGTCATCTAATTACGCTAGTTCTTTTTGTCACTCAATTATAATTTTTTAAAACTTTCACTCAAATAATCAAGTTTGGTTTTAGTCATTTCTATTAAGTGCTATTAATTGTTTAATGGTAGGGTGAGGTGACAGTTTAAAAATTGGTACAATAATAAATTTAGCTCTAAACTTTTACATATTGTATCAATTTAGTCATATTAAAAAAATTAACCCTCAAAATTAAAAATTGTTTCAACATTTAAAAAAGGGTAAACTGTCAAAATAGTCACTTTTGTTTACCTTATATTACATTTTAGTCACTTATGTTTGAAATGTTATGTTTAGTCACTTACGTTAACGTATTGTAACATTTTAGTCACTGAGTCAATAATTGCCGTTAACGGTGTAACGGTAAGTTGATCTGGCACGTTAAATCATCATTTCAAACAATAATTTTAGGTTAAATTATACAATTGATCCCCATATTTTTTTCGTTTTGAGCAATTTAAATTTTTTTATTTTCTTTTAACTTTTCTTTTCCATTCTCTTTTGCTCCTCCCTTTGTTTTCCTCCCTTCTCCATCTCTTTTAACTTAGTTTTTCTATGTTTTCCATTTGTTAAAACTAGTCTATCTATATTTTTTGAACAATTTAATTTTTTTCTTTTTTTCTTTTCTTCTTCCCTTTAGTTTTAACAAATGAAAAAAATAGAAAAACTACATTAAAAGAGTGAAGAAGGAGGAAAACAGAGGATGAAGCAAAAGAGAATGAAAAAAAAAAAAAAAAGGAAAGTTAAAAGAACATAAAAAAATTAAATTGCTCAAAACGAAAAAATATTGGGACCAATTGTATAATTTAACATGAAATTTTGTTTGAAATGATGATTTAACGTACACGCCACCACTGCTACAATCAAGTAATGACAATTAATAGCTCAATGACTAAAATGTTACAACACGTTAACGTAAGTGATTAAAACGTAACATTTCAAACATAAATGATTAAAATGTAACCTCGAGGTAAACAAAAGTGACTATTTTAATAGTTTACCATTAAAAATTATCCTAAGTTTGATTGATTTAATTAAAGTAATTATAAAAATAAAAGAGAAGGTATATTAAATAAGTATCACTTATTTTTTTCTCGTTGACTCCTCTTAGTCCGAATTTCAATTAAATAACTTTTGAAATATTTTTATTTAAATTTAATTTTAAAATACATAATATTATATACTTTGTAATTTTGATATTGAAAATTATTAAAAATAAAATAGAGGTTAAAATTTTTTTGTTTTTAGTACATTACATAATTATTATTATTTATTTAAAATGAGATAAAATAATATATTTGCTTACTTAGAAAAACCAACTGAAATTTAAAATAATATTTAATTTATTGTATTTATTAATTAATATAATTTACTATTAAAAATTAAATATAGATATGAGATCCACTTTAAATATAAATAAAAGAACTAACTTAAAACTCAAAATTTCCTAAAATGGTTCCTTATTATATATATAATATTAGATTCTTATCTTGTGTGATGGAGAAATCCTATTTATAGGCCTTTATACATGCATAAAATGGAAGAAAGAATGGTGAACTTTGAATATTGATTTTATTTTATATAAATTATTCTTTAATTGTTGTGGTTTTATTTCCCGTATTCATATTAAGAAATTTTCTATTACCTTTTACATTGACATTAAAAATAGATAAATTTTGTTTAATGTATTTATTGTTGTATATGACATTATTTTGCTCAAAATGAATATTAGACAACTTATCAAATAAGGTTTAATATGAAATGAATTGTTGACATTATACGTAATAAATAGATTTATTACCTATTATTATAGTTAAATTGTATTGATAGTAAATTATAATTCAAAATAGAGTATTAGGAAATAATAATGTAAATACAAAAAAGTGTATTCAGTAGTTATTTAAAATGCTTAATAATTTTGCTCAAAAGCAGGTTGGGTTCATAGTTGGTAAGAATATAACTAATAACATCATCATTGCGGAAGAAGCAATCCACTCTATGCAAGGTCGAAATAAAAGGAAGTGGATAGCGATCAAAATCGATCTTGAGAAAGCTTATGATCGTGTGAGATGAGACTTTATTGATATTTATTTACAGGCAGTAGGTATTCCAAATTATCTTAGAAATGTTATTATATCTACTATCACTAACTCCACTTTGCAAGTTCTGTGGAATGGAGTCTCGTCTAATAAATTCCGGCTAGTTCAAGGAATTTGACAAGGATGTCCACTTTCTTAGTATCTCTTTGTGTTGTGCATGGAATGGTTTCGGCACGGTATTCATAAAGCTATTTCAGATGGGATTTGGAGTCCTATACGTTTATCCAGATCAAGGCTAGCTCTTTCTCATCTGTTTTTTACCGACGATATAACCACCCAAACCCGACCTAGTCGTTATGGCTAGATTGAGAATGCTACGTTAGCCAACGAAATGGCTAAGCTAACTTATGTTACTTTTGAAGATTTTAAATAAACTAATTTTAGAGAAAACCGTAGTTATATTTTGAGTTAGATTAAAAGCATTCATTCATTAGGTCGTGTATGCTTAGGATTCATTTTATTGTTGATAGTGTTGTTTTAGAAAAATCGTTTGCTTGCCACTCTTCTTGAAAAAAAACTCGATGTTAAACTAATACAGCGGAAAAACTATTTTTCAAGTCATTTTGGAAACTTAGTTGCCTTATCGATATGTTTTTCAGAAACAGTTCATTTGCAATGCAGCGGAAACTAGGAAACAATATCAAATTTTACTTAAGCCCGATATCATGCATTATCCGATTATTATGCTTGAATAATTCATGCATGCAAAAATCTTCAAAGGAAAAGTTACCAAGCCACAAACTAGAAATAATTAAAAATTACAAGCTAAAACCAATAAAGACTTAATAATACTTATTAAGAATAGTCCAAGGTCCAAAGTGATTCTCCGAATGCTGAGTCCAGTCCTAATTTTGAGGTTTACCTTAAAAGTTAAACACATTAGGGGTGAGCTTATGAAAAACTCAGTGTGAGTCAAACAATTATTTAAACAGACAAAAACATCAAATACAGTGAAACATATTAGCATTAAGAGAAGAATACAGAACCATCACTGGGACTTCATATCATTATATAGCCATTATCAATATCGATGTCAAACGGTGTATAAGCATGGGTCATCATTCATTCGAGTGACAATCATTAATTTAGATACCATTCAATATAACAAGATACAATAGTAGCATAAATCAATAACATTCGGATATGTTGTACACATGATGTAATGTAAAAAGGTTCCTACCCACACCATCCGCTACACACCACGAGTTCCCCAGAACCTATCATTCGAACTCCAAAACATTATGGGCTTAAGCCCGTTGTGGTTAAAACCACCGATAACAATATGCAGAAAATTCTACCAGTAAAAATGTAGATAAGCTGCCAGTAAAAATGTGATAAATCGCCATTCCCCTCGGTGCTCCAGGTGCAGTGCACTGACTACGAATAATGCAGGCTTAAGATGCCGTCGGTACTCCACGGAACTCCTCCGTCAACCACAAAATCCCAACCCAATGCATATGCAATATGTCACACAATCACATACATAATCATATCTCAATACTTTTTAAATTCATTTGACATGCTCATCATGTCCTCAATAATCACATGCTCTCAATAAATGGAAACAGTGTTCCAATCTTTTAAATTACCATTGTGTTGGTATCAATCAATATCGTTCAATTCACATACTTTACAGATTTTCTTTGTGCATAAATAGCACCCTTTTCAGTACACAATATAACAAATATCTCATGCGTTAAAATCATACATAAGCTTAATATCTCAACACATCATATCATTCAATCAAACATTCTCATTTCTTGTAACTCAAATATGCAATTACAAACTCAATCAAATATTCATACTATCAAACTAGCAATTTTGCCAACATGTCAATATTTTAAGGCTCAAAACATACCTGGTTCGGCCACTCACAAAATCAATAATTTGACTATTAAGTCAATCCATTCAACAAGCTAATTTATCAAATATAACATAATATTTAACATTTTCAAACAATTTTATGAGTTTAGGATCCACACCTTATTTTTCACTTCCTCACAGCACACTAGCGAATCTTCCAATTTTCCTTAATAATTCCTTAAATGAACCTAAACCAAAATTCAGTATAAATTCAATAAATTTACCATTAAATCAGCCCCCAAACACCCACTTATGAGTTCAAACAAATCATTGAAATTATAACTATTTTATGAATCTAGACTAGTTAGATTCCTTCCACTGTATCAATATGAACCGTACGTACAATCGTTCTTTGCCTTTACGGATGATTTGGGTCGTTTGGGTTAGCACCTAATTCAATAATATACTAAAAAATCAGTTGCTAATTAATGATTAAATTCCTTCATTTAATCAATTCATAACCTTTACCCAACAACTATGTCGAAATAACAAACTAGTTACCCTTAATTGCACTTACGCTTCACGATTTGTGGGATTCGATTGGCTAATTGATCAAGAACATCTCTCCCTAATTAAAATGTGATTGAAGGCTGATTATAAGGGTTCAAAAACACAATTTAATACTAGAAAAATATTGGCAAGACCCAAGAAACAAAACAGCCCCCTTTCTTGCACATAGGCGCACGCACCACTACCCATGGTGGCCAAAATTGGGCTAAATTTTAAAACGGTTTGAGATCTCATTAAAATATAGAAAAAATACCTTTGAAATCATTTAAAATCCTCCAAATTCAAGATCTGGAAATTTTGGTTTTTAATTGAAAATATTATTGAAGAAATTGAAGAGAAAAGAGATCTTACCCAAGCTAGTGGAGAGAAACGGCAATGACACTTTCTTGGCAATGTTCGGGATCAATCTTGGGGTTCAAGATTTCAGATTTGGTGATGATTTAGATGAAGATAAATGGTAGGAATATAATAAATAAGATGGTGCACAATCTTGATGCAAAACGAAAAAGAAAGAGATTGTAAAATGGGAGGTGTAGGCAACGACATTAATGGAGGAAAGGAAAAAAAATCAAAGAGAGAGAGAGGAGGAGGACATGAACGAATAGGGCAATGAGGAGGAGGATTCAAGGCTGATTATTTGTGAAAATTAACATTTATACCTAGGGTTACAAGGGTTAGGTGGCACACACATTAAAAATAAGGGATTTTTACCAAAAATTAAATTATTTCGCAAGGGAAATGATTCGAACTTGGGACCTCATTTAATTTCCATATTTTGTAATACCCCAAAAATTACTACAAGAAGAAAGTAAGATAATATCCTTGATATAGTAAAATAAGGAAATAAAGTGATAAAAAGGGTAATATTGAGTTATGTCAACATTGGGAAGTATATTATGACATATTAATTCAAGAAAGGATTAAATTGCAAAAGTGAGAAAAGTTTTGTTGCCCAAGAGTAAATACTCAAAATTTGAGGGGTTAAAGTGTAAATAAAAAAATTGAAGGACCAATAGTGTAAATATTTAAGGGTGGAATAATCTAGAAACTAAGGAAAATGGATGAATTAAGACCAAATTGAAAAGGTGAAGAATTTTGAGGGACTAAATTGTAATTTTACCAAATTAAGTGATGACTCAAGGATGGAATTTCAAAAGATTATAAAGGGTAAAATGGTCAAATAGAGAGAGAATTCTAGAAGGTAATGATGATGTTTGTGATATTTTAATTAATTAATTAGATAAATGTTATTTAATTAATATTTTATTAAGATTTTTAGTATTATTTTATTATTAAATGATTAATATAAAAGGGAGGAAAGATGATGAAAAATCATCATCATTCCATGCAACCAATGTTAGAAGAGAGGAGAAGAGAAGAAAGAAAGTTTTGTTTTTTTTTACAATTTGGTCCTTTCACAAAAAATTCACTATTTTCACCTAGAAATCAAAAGAATTTCCATAGCTTCCAAGAGAGAAAAATAATAAGGAGACAATGGGGAGCTATAATGTCAAGTTAGATTCAAGAACTAGAAGTTGGAGGAGAGAGAAAATCAAGTTAAAGATTTAAATCAATAGCATAAGGAAAGAACATCAAGATTTCAATATATTTTTAAGTTTGTTATTGTTGAAAAAGTATGGAAATGATGTTATAGTAGAGTTTTCTTAAATAAAGTCTTATGTTCTTGATATATTAGTGAAGGAAATAAGTGAAAATGATGGGAAATATTATAGACAAAGGGAATAAGGGAGTTATAAATTTAGTAATCAACATTTTGCACTAAAATAGTTTTGGACAGCAGCAGTAGGTTAAGTTTGAAAAATCACCATAAATTGTGGAAATCGAATTAGAGGATGAAAACAATATGGAATTAAATCTTATTAAGTCTAGTTTCTCATAGAAGAAACGGTGTAAGTAATGGAATTGTAAATCATGAGATATAATAAATTTTGTGAGACAATGTCAGAATGAAATCGGGTTCCCCTGTTCTGACTTTGGAAAATCATAAAAATTTGAATAAAAATAATTAGAGGCTTAAATTTATATGTTTAAAATTTTTAATGAGTCTATTTTCAATAGAAACAAATGGAAACATCATCCAAATTCTATACAAAGATATAATTAATTTTTAGTGAAGAGGGGCGGAACGGTCAAACAGTGAAATAGGGAAAATTTTAAAGAATAAACTGTACTTATTGGCCAAACTAAAAATTCTGAAAATTTTATAGTAAGAAGATATGTGAGTCTAGTTTCATAGGAATTTAGCAGATCTTAATTCGGAGTTCCGTATCTCAAGATATAAATAATTTAGTGACTATGACTCAAGTGGACAACTTTGAATTAATATATAAATAAATGATGGAATTATAGATAATGTTACATATAAGCATATTATACATTAAGGATGTGGAATGGAGAGGAGGAGGAGGAAAATAAAAGATTATTCAACTAGCATAAGTTTTCATTAAAATGGTCAATTTGCATGTTTTAGGTTCAATGACTAAATTGAATAAAAGTAATATTTTAAGGGTAAATTGGTAAAATGTCAAAAAGTGACCAAATTGCATTAATGAATTGTTTTATTATTTAAATTAATAAATTGAATGAAATATTAATTTAGATCATGATTGGATGGAAATTGAGAAATAGAAAATTACCAAAATGTCTCGAATTTTTGGTATTTCGCAATTTAGTTTGGTAAGTTTGTGTAACTTGAATTATATTCTTAAATGTTTGAAATGTATGTAATTGATTTGAATATGATTTGAATGGTCATTGTATGAAAATTGATGAAACATTGATATATTTGATAAAAAGGGAAAAATGCATTGAATGGATGTATAAATGTTTATCACACTATCCATTAATTCTATCGATAATTTTGGATGTTTTGATTCTGGTTATAATGACGTGTATGAGTTAAATTGGCCAACGTTAGCTCATTAATATTTTGATTTTGATTGATTTTAAATATGAATGCTTGATGAAATGAAATGTCTGTAAATTAATTTGTAAACTCCGGTAATGCTCTATAACCCTATTCTGGAGATGGATACGGGTTAAGGGTGTTACATGTTTTTTCATATTTCTTTTAACCATTAGGATTTTTCCACATTCTTGAAACAATTTTGCAATAATTACTTTTAAAACAAGGCATGACTACTCTCTCTCGATTTACAAGCCTGTTTCTACTAACCCCCAATTTTTGGGATGTTACAAACGATTTGGTTATCTTTTGCAAAGCAAATTTGGAGCAAGGTAGACTTCATAAAGGTATTTTGAACCACTTATGTGATTTCTCAAGTCATAAAATAATTACTCGAAAAACTAGTGTTTTTTTTTCAAGTGGAGTGGATGAGGCTACAGAAAAAATGATTAGTGACTTGTTTGGCTTTCAATGAGTGCAAAATCTTGGGCATTACTTGGGCATTCCACTTTTTCATCAAAGTGTCACTAATAACACATTATACTTTGGGTGGAAAAGGTTCATAACAAACTGTAGAATTGGGATGCCAGAAAGTTGTCTTTTGCGGGTCGAGTTACTTTCGCCCAATCGGTTCTTCTATCTATTCCTAGTTATTTCATGCAATCTATGATGGTCTCTGCAAAAATCTGTGAGGAGATTGAATGCACGGTGAGGAATTTTATTTGGGGTTATTCTAATGGAAATGAAATTCGATCTGTCAGCCTGAATCTTGTGGAGGGCTTGGAATAAGGCAATTACGCGATCAAAACCCTACTTTCCTTTTGAAACTTGGTTATAATATAATTACAAATACTGATGCTTTATGGGTTTGTGTATTTCGCTCAAAATATGGGACGAAGGAGAATATACCTGAGAACATTGTGAGGGGTAGGAGTTCGTTCCTTTAGAGGTTTCTTTCTAAAGCTTGGTCTTTGTAACATCCTGATTTTGGGCTTAGTCGGAACAGCGGTTTCGGGACCACAAATCCGATGAGAAAAAAAATTTATTTCATTATATTTTTATGGTCTACGATTTCACAAAATTAATTTGTGAAAATTTCGTTTGAAAATTTTGACGTTTGGGCACTCAATTTAGTCAAAAGGACTAAATTGTAAAAAGTGCAAAAGTTGAGTTCTACATGTTAAAGGTGTCCAATTGTTATGAAATTTTAAATTGGAGGTCCTTATATGGTAATTAGACCATTGGTTAAGTTGGTAGACAAAAATGGACTTGGTTAGGCATGTTTCCAAAGTTTTTCATTTAAGGGCATTTTGGTCATTTAGTTATTAAAATGAATTAAAAACAAAATTAAAAGCCAATTTTTGTCCATCTTCAACCCCATGGCCGAATTCCACAAGGGGAAACCATGGCTAGGTTTTTCAAGCTTCCAAGCTCGATTGTAAGTCTGATCTAGCCTCGTTTTTAATGTTCTTTACGTTTTTGGAGTCCCGGTAACTTGATTTAGCTTATTCTAGCAATAATTTAACCTAGGGTTCATATTTGGAAAAATACTCATAGGTGAAATGTGTTTATTTTTATGTTTTATGGTAGAATATGAAGCTTGAAATTATGTTAAACAACTTTTGCTAAGTGATTTTAAGTGAAAACGAGTAAAACGACATAATCGGTAAAAATACCTAATGTTCATAAGTAAGTGTTAGAGTGGGAATTTGATGTTGCCATAGAAGGGAAAAATGTTCAGCATGTCATAAAACATAAGAATAAGGGATGAAGTTTAATTTCTGAGCTTTGGGACAACAGTGTAAATATGCAAAAGTTTAGGGGCAAAATTGTAATTTTGTCAAAGTTTGATTTAAGGACTATTTTGTTGAATGTGAGTTTTAAATAAGCTAAATTTTCTATTATAGATCAAGAAGAACAAAATTCGGAGTTAGACCGGGGAAAAAAAGGTTGAGGACTAAAGTGCTAGATTTGGTCATATTTTGTATCGAGGTAAGTTTACGGTAAATAAATGCAATATTTTGATAATTATTATTAATGCTGTTATTTTTCAGCAATTATGTATTTATTTCATGAAAATATCTAATGTTGACTTAAGTATGAGGTGACAGAGAATCAGTGTTAAAAGGCCCCGTTGAAACATGAGGAATGTATCAGATACAAATGTCATGACATTTGGGTAAAGAGATCCCATGTAAGACCATGTCTGGGACATGGAATTGGCATCATTGAGATTATGAGAGGTCCCATGTAAGACCATGTCTGGGACATGGCGTTGGCACCGAGATGAGAGGTCCCATGTAAGACCATGTCTGGGACATGGCGTTGGCACCGAGATAAGAGGTCCCATGTAAGACCATGTCTGGGACATGGCGTTGGCACTGAGATGAGAGGTCCCCCGTAAGACCATGTCTGGGATATGGCATTAGCAGTACAAGAAACATCCCATGTAAGACTATGTCTAGGACATAGCCTTGGCATGTTATATTCAGACAGGAGACCGAGTATCCTTAGTATTCCAAGTGATTCAACGGGCTAATAAATAGACGATGTTACATGAAAGTTCAGGTAAAAGCCTAATAGACAAGTTCAAGTGAGTTAATAAGATTAAGAGTATCTCAGTTATTAGTTGAGAAAAGAAATTTCAGCAACGAAAGAGTAAGTTAAGCAAGCAAGTAAGTAAACGAGTAAGAGAGTAAGTAAAGAAGAAAGTAAAGATCTTAATGCTTAATAAAAATTTATGAATATAATTGTTTATGATAAATGTTGTTATTTATTTACTTGTAAACTTACTAAGCTTTATGCTTATTTCTTTTATTTCTTTTTCTTTCATATAGTATTATCAAGCATAGTCGGGATCTTGAAGACGTCGGAAAGCGTTCACACTATCAACCACCACAACTCGGTATTTTAAGACGATAAATGTTTTGAGCTATGACATGTATAGGGACTTGGTCATTTCGATTGTATATTCTTAAGATATGACCAAAAGATGATATGTAAATATTTGATGATGAATAGTTATTAAAATGGCTAAGTATGAAGGTGTTTGTTGTTATAAATGTCTAGGTGATAAATTATGCATAGAAATCATGAAAAAGTAAAAATTGGTAGTGAATCAGTTTTGAGACAGCAGTAGTGACGTGATTTTGAAAAATCACCAAGGATAGTAGAAAATGAATTAGAGGGTGTATGAGATATAGAATTAAATATTATTGAGTCTATTTTCATAGAAAAATAACGGTGTAGACAAAGAAATTATGTATTCTGAGATATTTGTATTTTAGTTAGACAAGGTCAAAGTGGTTTTCGGAATCAACTATTCTGACTTTGGAAAATAATTAAAAATTGTAAAAAAATATTTATGAGTTGTAATTTATGTCTAGATTCCTTATTGAGTCTATTTTCTTTAGAAACAAGTGAAAACACTATATTAAGTTTGTACAATGAGATAATTGAATTTTACTGACGAGAGGTCAGGAGAGTCGACCAGTGAAACATGGGAGACTTTAATTAATAAACTATACTAATTTGCTAAACCAAAAATTCTAAAAAATTTATGGTAAAAATATATATGAGTCTAGTTTCAGGGAAAATTTACGGATCTAAATTTTGAGTTTCGTAGCTCGAGTTATAATTGATTTAGTGACTTCTGCGCAGGTGGACAGCCTTATTATGAACAGTGAAATAACTTTTAAAAGTAAATTTTTATGCCCCGAACTTTTAATTTAAGTCAAGTAATGCCTCATGCTCGACTCCGGCAATGGTCTCGGGTAAGGGGTGTTACAGTCTTTACTTCGTGAAAACATTTTCTGGTCAGTTGGCGATGGAAGTAAAATTAGGTGCTAGATCTTTGGCTTCCAGGCATAGGGCCCCTGATTAATCACATTTATGCTACTGCAAATTTAGTTTTAGATTTTTCTTTTAAGGAAATGACTACAAAAGCAGGACCATGGAATCTTGAACTCTTTCGTGTTTGGCTACCGAAAGATTTCTTAAAATGCACTGTAGGAATTCCACCCCAAAACCCTTTAGGGAGACCAGATAGGATTTCTTAGTGTTACTCGACTACAGGTGCTTTCTCTGTCAAAAGTGCGTACAGGAGGCTGAAAGAAAACTCTTGGAACTCAAGAGACGATAAATGGAAAATTGCATGGAAATACCCAGGACCTCAAAAAGTGCGTTTCTTTATTTGGGCTACTCTGCAACAAAGAATTCTCACGAATGAGGAAAGAGTTAAGAGGGGGATTGGAACTGATTCTTCATGTCCAATTTGTGGTCATGAATCGGAAAATATCTGTCATGTTCTTAGAGATTATTCAATAGCAAAAGATGGTTTGGCTAAGTGTTATATCGGTAAACCAACAGGGGAATTTCTTTTTGAATAATTTACCTGATTGGCTAATTTCTAATTTGCAGGATCTTTTGAAAATGCATGTAGGAGGAGCTAATTAGGCCTGTCTATTTGGTATCCTCGCTTGGCATATTTGGAAGAACCGTAATCTATTTGTCTTTCAAGAAACGACTTGGGATTCGAATGAGATTGTTAAAATTTTAGAGAGTTAGGCTAAACAATATTCTATGGTGTTCAGAGATGTTTCGACTTGTTGTCAGGACTTTGCTTTTGGCCAACCAAAAACAGGAAACTGGATTATCCTAAATACCGATGGCACTATTTCGCTAGGATCTGGTCTTGCTATTGTTGGGGGTATTGTGCGAAATGCAAATAGAGATTGGATTCTCGGATATAATCACCATTTTGGGGAAGTGCTCAACTTTTGACGCTAAATTATGGGGCATTTTGAATGGTATTAGCCTCATCCAAAAAATATGACATGATAAGGTGATAATCCAATCAGATAGTTTGGAGGCTTTTAAATTGATTCAAGATGACATGAAGGTCAGTGACTTGTAAAACATATACCTCGGAAGAATAATCCGACTATGGACGTTATAGCCAAATTGGCTCTTGAAAGAAAGGAATACTTGCATATACTTGATTATCCTCCTAGAGAGATTCAAGAAACCTTAGACATGGATAAAGTTAATAGTTTTAGTTTTTACATGTAACTAGTTGCATATTTCCTTAATTTCATTTCACCAAAAAAGTGCTTAATAATTTGAAATTTGTAACTAATATATAATACCTCGTAAATGATAAAAAATCATATTTAAATTTTAAATTTAAATACAGGGCCCACTTTAAATATAATTTAAAAAAATAAAATATTTTTAACTCAAAACCTAACAAAAACTAACTTTTAATACTAAAAGTTTCCTAAAATGCACATGTTCCTTACTCTTTATATATATATGATTGGATTTTAAATTTTTATACAAGAAAGTTAAATTTTAAATAATTAAAAGAATAAATAATTTAAACTTTATAATAAATTTAAATTATTTTAAAATATATAATATAATTTTAAACTTTTGTGAAGGCCTAAGCCCTCTTGAGCTCCAATGAGAAGCTGAATTTAGAAACTATATATTATAAAATCAAAGATTTTGTAAACAGGTTTAAAGCCATTAAAAAATAGTTTTAAGCTTTTTATAATATTTTTAAATAATATTTTATACTCCTTCTATAACCAATCAAATTGTAATAATTAATTTTCAAAATTTGACGTCCATTATTTTAAGTATTTAAATTAATTAAATTTCGTAAAAAAGAAAAACTACATTCAAACTTTTCAAAGTATAGTTTTAATTTTTTTATCACTAATAAAATATATAAACTAGCTAACTGAATTTTATTTTAGTTGGCATTAATAAAATTGTCAAAGTAAAAGAATATAGATTCAAATATATTGAAACAAAATTTTTTCTTAATTAAAAGTGAAAAAAAGTTATTTAGAAAAAATAGAGTATAAGATTTTGACATTAAGTCTGCTAAACATATATATTAAAATGATATTCCATCATTCAATCAAATGCATGCTTTTATTAAACACTTGAGTAAACTATAAAATTCATGATTTATGTTTGAGTAAACTTATATTTTGGTTATAGAACTTTAAAATATAATTATTAATATTATCTATTTATCACGTTTATCCGATAACTCTATTAAAAATATAATGAAATGTTCAACTGTTCTTGTATACATAGATACTACGTAGATTTAATGAATTGTTTTAATTTTTTTTTTTAAATAAGAAAATTCATGTTGGACTATCTATTGAATTAGAGAGAAAAACAACAACAAATCCTTCATTTTCTTTTCATCTCTCTGGGTGAACCAGAAACCTCGACTGCCATTTACATTGACAACACCATTGAAGCCACCCTAAACTACCACCCTCGCACGACCCAACCAATCCTCCATTGCAACTTCCAACAACACTACCTTCTTCACCGACTCTCATCCACCACAAACACCGAGAAACCCATAGACCAAGCCTAAATTAACCACAACACCAATGTTGCCCGGTCCCTAACCTAGACACCTTCCGAAGCCACCACCAATCGCCAAAAAATCACAACCCGTAAACCTCAACCCTCAACTCCCTCTGCATCTAAACCCTAAACTCGAAAAAATCAACCACCAATCATACTCAAACCCTATCAAAAACCAAAAGAGAAGAAGCTCCCCTCTTCCAAAACCCACGAGCAAAACCTGCAACAGAGAAAAATAAAAGAGCATCAAAATCGACCAAATATTAAAAAAAGAAAAGTTTTTCAGACGAGTAGGAAAAGGAAGCATCTTACCATTGGTCAAGGTCCAGTCAGCGAGCTCCAGACAACGGTTGGATAATCGAAATAGTGAGAAGGTGGCCACCAATGAGTAAACAACTTACCAAAAAATTAGGCTACATCAACGGGCGAAAAAGGAGATCGAGACTAATAAAGGTTGCGGGTTTAGGGTTTTGTTTTGTAGGATTTTGGATCATTTTAAGGAAATCTAAGGAACAAGGTCCGAAGGAAGAAAAGAGCGGTTTTATAGTAAGCTGGGATGGAAAATGGTGATGTCAACGACGGTAATGGAGGCAGCTAAGTTTTTCACCTGCGGTTTGAGGTTAAGAAAAAAGTAGAGATGGAAGAGACAAGGCCAAGGATCACATTTCTAAACATTGACCTATAGTTTGTCATGGGAAAATAGATATATATAACGAAAGGCTGACCTTATCCTTTAATGATTTGGAAGTTTAATAGCCCACCTTATTCCTTAATGATTTAGTTATAAGTTTAATCTCCACTCACAATAAATATATTTCATCAATAATTGTTTATCTTTTAAAAAATATTTATAACGAAAAATTAATCACGGCTAATAATAGATGTCCTAAATATATTAAAATATTCTATAACTTCACAATTTTTAATTTTAATACCTATAATTTTATTTTTAAAATATTCAATTTTCAAAGAGTGCATAGATAAAGAAAAATGAACTATTTTGGAAAATACTACAAACCTTTTAAACTGCCACCGTGATGTTCAGTTCAGCTCAACTTGTTCCATTCAAATAATGTAACACATCAACTTAGCATTAAATCATTAATACAAGTTATTGACTTATAATACAATTAATGAATAACATTAATAATTATATAATAATTTTTAAAAATAAAAAATTTAATGATGAAAACATAAATTAACTCAAATTACACCTTACCCTTTTGGGGGTGGGGGGACACCTTACCCTTTTTAATACTTATCTTATTTTAGTTAGATGATTGCCACAAACGTACGTTATATGATTCTTTGCATTAAAAAAGATGTTTGCAACCTTTTCTCCATTATAAAACTTGTGAGAAACAAAAATCCCTTTTAGTTTTTATAACCTGCTTTGTTTGCTTATCTCATAACTATTCTTTGATTATTTGATCATACAAAGATATCCAACAAGGAAAAAAAACACTCTATGTATAATTCAAATGTGAGTGAAGATTGATGAAAGGCAAATTATGTAAAACATCTACCATTAACAATAAAAGGTAACCAACTGTGGGCATTTATTGAATGGATTTTTGTTCAAACATTAATTTAATGGAGGGAAAGATCAACAATGATTCTACCATACTTGTAAAAGTAAATGTGGTAGCTAGGTAGGGGAGGCAGTGTAGTCCATTATTGAACAAAAAAATAAATGTGAGGTTACATGCCATTAATTTATATGCATCACATGCCAATTCCATGCAACAATTTAATTTCCACTCCACTGTGTTGGTTTCTGCTTTTTGACTTTCATCTTTATATATGTCTACAATTATTTAAGCAATGTTTACGTACAAAGAAAACCAGAGTGTAAAGTACAATTTTATTTGCATTAGATAATATATCCATCTTACAATGTGCTTAATTTTGATACGCATGCATGCACTATAAGATAACACAATTTATATTTCAACAATGACATTACCACAAGTTTTCTGAACAAAGGAAAAAAGACTTTACGATGGCAAATCAGAAAACAAATTAATCCTTAATATAACATTTCATTAAACAAAAAGGGAAAACAAAAATCATAAACAGGAAGCTGGATATTTGGAGTGAAATGATTAGGACTTTTAAGTACTTTGAGATATTATTCACGCAATGTGTATTACTAGTGTCCACCTCCACCGCCAGCACCAAAGCCAGCTCCGCCGCCAAAGCCAGCACCCCCTCCCCCACCTCCACCTCCACCGAGGCCACCCCCACCAGCCCCAAGCCCTCCACCAAGTCCTCCACCTTTGCCAAATCCACCACCAACTCCAAATCCTCCCCCAACTCCACCACCACCACCAAATCCTCCTCCACCTCCAAAACCTCCACCACCACCACCAACTCCACCGAGCCCTCCTCCAGCTCCTCCTCCAGCACCACCACCTCCACCGAGCCCTCCTCCAGCTCCACCACCTGCACCACCACCTAATCCGCCCCCACCTCCCAGCCCATGGCCACCACCTAGTCCTCCACCCCGTCCTAGTCCACCTCCTGCACCTCCACCAAGCCCATGGCCCCCACCGAGTCCTCCACCACCACCCAACCCACCTCCTGCACCCCCACCCAGCCCATGGCCACCGCCAAGTCCTCCACCACCACCCACTCCACCTCCTGCACCTCCACCCAGCCCATGGCCACTGCCAAGTCCTCCACCACCACCCAATCCACCTCCTGCACCTCCTCCCAGCCCATGGCCACCGCCAAGTCCTCCACCACCACCCAATCCACCTCCTGCACCTCCACCAAGCCCATGGCCACCGCCAAGTCCTCCACCACCACCCAATCCACCTCCTGCACCTCCACCCAGCCCATGGCCACTGCCAAGTCCTCCACCACCGCCCAATCCTCCTCCTGCTCCTCCAAGCATGTGGCCACCACCCAATCCACCACCTGCACCCCCACCAACACCAACACCACCTCCACCACCTAATCCTCCTCCCGCACCACCACCCAGGCCTCCACCAACTCCACCACCAGCACCTCCACCAAGACCACCTCCACCACCTAATCCTCCTCCCGCACCACCACCTAGGCCTCCACCACCCCAAGACCTCCTCCACCACCTAATCCTCCACCCCCACCACCCCCAAGACCACCACCGCCACCTAGTCCTCCACCACCACCAAAGCCTCCACCAGCACCCCCACCTAAACCACCTCCTCCACCAATGCCTCCACCACCACCAAAACCACCACCTAGACCACCACCAATGCCATGCCTAAAACCCTTCTTATATATCCCACGTCCTAGACCTCCTCCCTTGGCTTTGAACAAAAATGGACGACGTATCAAACGCTTTTTATCATCAACTCCACTAACCCCATGATCAGCCACCCCAAAACTATCCACAACAAGAATGTACAACACAGCAATCAAAACAAAGCGGTTCAAAACACCCATTGCTACCTAAAGCCCTTAACCAAAACTAAGCTCACACGACGCAGTACTACAATAAGTGAGCAATATATATATATATATATAGGAGTAAGCCAGAGTTAGCCATTATAAAAATAAAACCCAACTGTCACGCGTGGATGAGTAAATGAGGCTCATCTGCCAATGTACAAGCAATTTATTCGTCCAACTGTCCCTTCCGAACCAATCACAAATGCACTCACCCTTGCATTGGATTTGGGTTTTGACTTCTCTTTTAGCTCATATTCTTTTACTTCTTTATATTTCTTATCCTAGATTGACTCAACTTGTTTAAACTTTGGCTACTTTTAAGAGAGCAAGTTGGAATTCCAGAGAGGTTTAGAAGTTCAAACTCTAACTGTGATTCCATTAATGGGGTTCTTTTTTATGCCATTAATGAATCTGCAGACAAAGTTTCTAACAATGTGTCTCCGCCAGCAATGTTTAGCTGGTCTGGCGAGACTTATATGAGCTGATCGTTGCAATTTGATGATATGCTTCGTGTTTGTCTTTTGTTTTTTCTCCATTCTTTTGTTAATCATCATTTTGACGTGAGTTTATTTGGTCATAATGAAGAGAACAATAAACGAAACCTTCATATAAGCTTGAATGAACTCAATGATAGTTGGTTTATATATAATGGCTTTTAAGAAGGTTAATTGTTAACGTAAGTTCACAAATTGTTTCAACTTAATTTGCACAAGTCATAGATATCAGGATCATATTAACGCCATATTATGCATTACTATACAACCCACAACATCGTCGCAGCAGCTCATATGTGTACATAAAGCCCGGTCACTGGCTGATGTTCCATCAATGTACAAGTGTTTGTTAGTTACCACAAAAAGAGATTGATAGCCGCAGCAGCCTTTGCGCTAAAGAGACCAATGGTTTGAGATTTTGGGACTGAAACTAAATTTATGAGTTAATATATATATATATATATATATATGCAAATTTTAACTTTTTGATAGTTAAAATACTTATACGTATTAAATGAAAATTTTTCAATGTTGTTATACTAATAGCAATAGAAAAAATAATGACTATCGAATTACTAATTACTGATAAAACAACTATTTGTATTGCATAATTTCTTGCTGTACGAGACCTTGGCTTTTGTCCACTTAAAACCTTGATTTTCTAATAAAAGTTTTCATCCGATAAAAATAAAAATATTATTATTTAAATTTAATTATAAAAATATTTTTCATATTTAATATCTTCTAGTAGTAGAAATAGGATATCAAGTTGGCTTGATTCAATCTTCCGCGTGAATTTTGAAAATTTTGGAGATACAATTTAACACATCTCATGGGCATGTCTAATATGTTACACCAATATTTTATATAAAGATATCATTTACTTAATATATATGGAGTAAAATCCACCGATCCACAACATTTTAATGTTTTAGTTTCATCACTTTTATCATACATTCATGTTTTAACCAATATATATAGTTATAATAGTTAAAGTTATACTAAATATAGAATAGTAAAAAAGTGGTGGTTCACATCATTTGAGATACCAAGAACCATAATTCATATTATATATGCTGTAAAGAGCTACTAGAATAGTGATTTAGGGATGTTGAGCCCATCTTTGAGCAAAGTGTAGGTAGTATGTGTTGACACCATTTTTTTGATGAAAACGGGGTCGATTAGGATTTTAAAAATGAAAACGAAAAACGGGAGTCGCCACCAATCCTTTTTAATAAGGTGTGATTGGATCACCTCGAAAATTGGTTGTTTTTAATAAACGATTTAATTTTTATTAAAATAATGATTTTGGTCCACGAAATTCAAAGAAACGGGTTCGGGAGTCGGTTACGTACGAGGAAGGATTAGCACCCTCGTAACGCCCAGAAATTGGTACCTAGTTGATTAGTTAATGTCTTAGTGTCGAAAAAATAAAAACTTTAGAGAGATTTAAAATACGATCCTTAAAAACTCGGATGACATGGATTGAAATTCAAGAGGATATTTGGCTATTTGGTTAAACGAGAAATCGAAACCCAGCACATTAGGGCACGTTCCTCAAATTTCCAAACGAAAAACATTGCCTTATTTTGAAATTTTTAAAAGGATATTTAGTTATTTGATTGAACGAGAAAAATCGAAACCCAGCACATTAGGGCACGTTTTCTCGAATTTTCAAACGCAAAACATTGCCTTATTTTGAAATTTTTGGAAGGATATTTGGCTATTTGGTTGAACGAGAAAAATCGAAACCCAGCACATTAGGGCACGTTTTCTTGAATTTCCAAACGCAAAACATTGACTTATTTTGAATATTTTTTAAAAGGATATTTAGCTATTTGGTTGAACGAGAAAAAATCAAAACCCAGCACATTAGAGCACGTTTTCTCGAATTTCCAAATGCAAAACAGTGCCTTATTTTGAAATTTTTGGAAGGATATTTGGCTATTTGGTTGAACGAGAAAAATCGAAATCCAGCACATTAGGGCACATTTTCTCGAATTTCCATACGCAAAACATTGCCTTATTTTGAATTTTTTTAAAAGGATATTTAGCTATTTGGTTGAACGAGAAAAAATCGAAACCCAGCACATTAGGGCACGTTTTCTCGAATTTTCAAACGCAAAACATTGCCTTATTTTGAAATTTTTGGAAGGATATTTGGCTATTTGGTTGAACGAGAAAAATCGAAACCCAGCACATTAAGGCACGTTTTCTCGAATTTCCAAACGCAAACATTGCCTTATTTTGAATTTTTTTTAAAAGGATATTTAGCTATTTGGTTGAACGAGAAAAAATCGAAACCGAGCACATTAGGGCACGTTTTCTCGAATTTCCAAACGCAAAACATTGCCTTATTTTGAAATTTTTGGAAGGATATTTGGCTATTTGGTTGAATGAGAAAAATCGAAACCCAACACATTAGTGCACGTTTTCTCGAATTTCTAAACGCAAAACATTGCCTTATTTTGAAAAATTTTCCTCTTTTTCGAAATATGTTGTTACTATACATAACGGAATAATAAATATGATAATGTGAACAAAGATGATATGAACAAAAACGAAAAATAAAATAAATCAATCATGCATATATCATAGAAAATAAATAAATAAATGAATAAATAACGAAAGCATAAAATGGACATATAAATAAATACATAAATGAACATAAAAAAAACAATAAAGGAAAATAGATGAAAATTATAAAATATAGATATGTGTATGTACATATAAGGAACTATATATATATATATACATAAAATTATAAAAAACGAAAATATATTTATATATATATATATGTTTTAAGGATATTAAATATAAAAGGTTATGTAAATATATATACATATATATAATTATGAAAATATGGAAAATATATAGATATAGATTTTAAATTATTAGATATAAAAGTTCATTATGTAAGTAAGTTTATAAGAATAAGTTATATATAAAAAAATACGTGTATAATACTCATATGTATATATATATGTAGAAAAAAATGTAAATAAAGATAAAATAATATAAAACTAACTAATATATATTAACAAAATAGTAACGAATAAATAAAACTAATGACAATAATAATAATAATAATAATGATGATGATGATGATGATGATGATGATGATGATGATGATGATGATGATGATGATGATGATGATAAATTAATTAACTAAATAATAAAATGCTAAAAAATAGACTAATTTTTCAATGAAATAAAAAATATAGGGCCAATTCGAAATAATGGAAAACGAAAAGGATCAAATTGCGATACGCGTAAAAAAGGAAGGACCGAAACAGTAAATAAACCCAAAGTTCTAAAACGCAGCACTTCAATGGACTAAAATGAAACAAAAGTAAAATCTTAGGGCTAAATCAAAATAAAAGAAAACAACAAAATAGGACCAAATTGTAATCTATTTGAAAAATAGGAGGATCTGCAGCGTAAATAACCCTTTGAAGAAAACACGGATCCTCCTCGGGGTTGGGTCACACATGGTCGAGCCAAAACGGCGTCGTTTTGGCACCTAACCCCTAAGGGTAAAACGACGTCGTTTTGTGGGGGTTATTTAAACCCAAATTTCTTCCAAAAATTCATTTTAACCGACCCTAAAAAGACACCCCACATTTCCTCTCAACACCCACTCTCGTGGTTCGAACCTCCCAGTCCGATCATCGGCCCATCAGCATTCACGCCACGCCACCAAAATTCAAAAGGTAGAATTTTTTTCGCAAATATAAAACGTCTTTTTTAATATATATATATGTATGTATGTATGAAAAAGATAAACGAGTATAAAAAAAAGGATGCGAAAATGAAAATAGAATCACCTTTGATTGATTTTTTTTGTTTTTCTGGGAAAATATTACAAAAGGAAAAAAGAAGAAGAAAAAGCCCCCCTTTTTTACATGTTCTTCGGCTTTTTATAGCCGATTTCCTTTTTCTTTGCTCTGTTGTTTTCTATTGATTGCAGGGACTTAAGGCGGTGCAAGTGGGTGTCGGTGGAAAGTGGTGATGGGACATCCGGCGATGGAGTTGGTGACTACCAGAGGCGGTGATGGGACTGGCGGCTACAGTGCTAGGGTTTCAGAAAAGCTGAAACCCTAGTTTGACTTTGATTTTGGGGTTGGGCCTATTGAGTTATTGGGCCTCGAGTTTGGGTTAGGTCTAGGTGGGTTTGGGTAGCTGGGTCTGTTTGTGATTGGGTAGCTGAGTAATGGGCTTGATGTAATTGGGCTCGGGTTTAGGCTAGTTTTGTTGGGTTGTAAAAATTTGGGTTTTGGGCCGGGCGAAGAAATGGGCTTGTACAGCTGCCCCTCTTTGCTCGTTGTCGTGTAACGAGAACAGTGCCCAATCCCGTCGAGTCTTGGCTTCTTTTGACGCTTCTCTTTTTTAAGTAGCCTCATTCCAATCCACTGGGTCTTGTTGCTTCAATCCACTATACTGCACTTCAGAGAGATACAACTTGTAGCTTTAATCTTCTTCGCAGCAACTTCAGGGGGTGAGGTTTGTGGTTTAAATTTACTTCCCTACTATATTGGGAAGATAAGATTCACCGTCTTCGATCTGCTCCACTACTGCTTAGGGAGATAGAATCTATAATCTTTGACCTATTCCACTACTGCTTAGGGAGATAGGACTGGATGCGATCTGCTCTACTACAACTTTAGGGAGATAAGGTCTTCCATCTCCAATCTGTTTAACTGCAATGTCGGAGAAATTGGATTCACCTTCGTAGCTTCAATCTATTTCATTACACCGTCAGGAAAGTAAGATTCGCTGTCGTAGCTTCAATCAATTTAGCCGCAATGTCGGGGAAGCAAGATTCACCGTTGTAGATTCAATCTGTTCCACTACACCACGGGAGAAATGAGATCGCAACGTCAGGGAAGGAAGATTCACCGTTGTGGCCTCAATCTTTTAAATTGCAATGTCGGGGAAGCAAGATTCACCGTTGTGACTTCAATCTGTTCCGCTGCATCACCTGGGAAGGTAAGATTCACCGTTGTGGCCTCAATCTTTTGAGTTGCAATGTCGAGGAAGCGAGATTCACCGTTGCAGCTTCAATCTGTTCCGTTGCATTACCTGGGAAGGTAAGATTCGCCGTTGTGGCCTCAATCTTATGAATTGCAATGTCTAGGAAGCGAGATTCGCCGTTGTAGCTTCAATCTGTTCCACTGCATCTCCTGGGAAGGTAAGATTCCCCGTTGTGGCCTCAATCTTTTGAGTTGCAATGTCTAGGAAGCGAGATTCGCCATTGTAGCTTCAATCTATTCCGCTGCATTGCCTGGAAAGGTAAGATTCACCGTTGTGGCCTCAATCTTTTGAGTTGCAATGTCTAGGAAGCAAGATTCGTTGTTGTAGCTTCAATCTGTTCCACTGCATTGCCTGGGAAGGTAAGATTCGCCGTTATGGCCTCAATCTTTTGAGTTGCAATGTTTTATGGCCTCAATCTTTTGAGTTGCAATGTTTAGGAAGCGAGATTCGCCGTTGTAGCTTCAATCTGTTCCACTGTATTGCCTGGGAAGGTAAGATTCGCCGTTATGACCTCAATCTTTTGAGTTGGAATGTCTAGAAAGCGAGATTCGACGTTGTAGCTTCAATCTGTTCCGCTGCATTGCCTGGGAATGTAAGATTCGCCGTTGTGGCCTCAATCTTTTGAATTGCAATGTCTAGGAAGTAAGATTCAGCGTTGTAGCTTCAATCTGTTCCGCTGCATCGTTTCGAAGTAAGATTCGCCGTTGTGGCTTCAATCTTTTAAATTTCAAACTATGGTTTCTTCGATCTGCTTTGCTGTCAACTCAGGAAAGCAAGACCTGCCATCTTCATTGATCTGTTCTTTGGGGAACATGACCTATATGAACCTATTTATGCCTAGTGATTATGATCAAAATGAATCAAAATATCCTAGCTAAATGTGTATGCATGAATGCAAAATGAAAATGATCTTTCAATGTTTGAGTTGTTATTGCCCATTGTTCAATAAAGCTTTATTGCCAGCACGTGAGAATGCTATCTTATTTGGTTGGTAATGCTCATCTCTTACTTGGTCGGATTACCTCCACTGTAATTTTCAAAGTTCAGTTGTGATTTTCAAAGTTAAGCCCATCGTAATTTGGGACATAAAATTGAAAACCATCCTCCTCTTATTGTAAACTAGGAGTACAAGATCTGAATTTCCTTAGTTACCTACACCATTTCCAAGGTGTCGTACCAAAAGTTTATGTATAATTGCAAAATTTTCTCTTCCGAAAAACCTCTTCTTATCATTCGGTGATCATTGAAACTTTGTTACCAACACGACATTTGATCAATTTGCTTAGTCAATGTTTTGACAACAAAGTTTGAAAGGGTAGTCCTGACTTAGACTTTTCCCTTTTTGACACTTTAAATTTGGTGTGTTCTAAACAACAATCCTGTTTCAGGTGCCTTCATTATTTAGACATATCTAGAGTAATATGAAAAACTCCTTTTGTTTGAACATTCAGTCCATTAATCGTTATTTCAAATGTTTGAAAAAAGTATCACAAATGGACAAACAAAATGTTATTGAGAACAAATCTCGAAATGAATAGGTTAATCAAGATAGCAAATTTTGCTAAGATAAAAAGACAATAGACAAGATGGAATTTTATTGGGAGCAATGCTTGAAATGAATACATTAATCAAGACAACAAATTTTGTCAAGATTCAAAATAAGATGACAACAGGTGCCCCAGATATCGCAGTACGAGCTTCCCTTCTTTCTAAAGCCCATTCTGAACTTAATATGTGTTTAGGGAATCTACAGTAGTTTGTCGATGCCCCAAGATGTCGCCTACCCTTTCTTGTGATTCAGGTATAGTGAGACCACCACATGTCCCAAATCTTGATCAAAATTTGAGCTGTTCCGTTCACCTTACATCTCATCAAAATTTGAGTCGCCTTTTTCAGGTTTTCAACTCAAATCCCCTTTGGTCTCAAGGCGCCTTTTATGGGTTTTCACCTTGGCCTATCCTTTTCTTAAGTGCCCTTTTACAGGTTTTCACTTTAATCCTCTTTCTTCAAGTGAAATATTTCTTGACTGAATCTGAGTTTACAGGATTTGGCAGGCTCTTACCATCCATCTCGCTCAAGATTAAAGCTCCTCCAGAAAAGGCCTTTTTACCACATAAGGACCTTCCCAATTTGGCATCCGTTTTCCTCTAAAATCTTTTTGTAGAGGAAGAATCTTTTTCAGAACTAGATCCCCTTCGTGAAACTCTCTGGGATGAACTTTTTTGTTATAGGCTCGCATCATTCTTTTCTGATACATCTGACCGTGACGAATAGCCTTTAACCTCTTTTCTTCTATCAAGTTTAGCTGATCATATCGAGATTGAATCCATTCAGCCTCATCTAACTTTAGTTCAGCTAATACTCGGAGAGAAGGGATTTCAACTTCTATAGGTAAATCTGCCTCCATCCCATAGACTAGAGAAAATGGTGTTGCCCCAGTAGAGGTCCTAACAGAGGTACGATATGCCAGGAGGGCGAAATGTAATTTCTCGTGCCAGTCTTTGTAGGTTTCAGTCATTTTCCCTACAATTTTCTTGATGTTTTTGTTAGCTGCTTCCACGGCACCATTCATTTTTGGACAGTACGGTGACGAATTATGGTGTCTGATCTTGAACTAACTGCAAACTTCTGCTATTAAGTTGTTGTTCAAGTTCAGCGCATTATCGGATATGATCCTTTCAGGCATCCCGTATCGACATATGATCTCTTTTTTCAGAAACTTGCTAACCGCCGACTTCGTGACATTTGTATATGAAGCAGCCTCCACCAATTTAGTGAAGTAATCGATAACCACAAAGATAAAACGATGCCCATTAGAAGCCTTTGGAGATATTGGCCCGATAACATCCATTCCCCACATGGAGAAAGGCCATGGAGAAACCATAACGTGAAGGGGTGAAGGTGGTGCGTGCATTTTGTCGCCATAAATTTGATATTTATGGCACTTTTTGGCATAATTAATGCAATCTCCTTCCATGGTGGGCCAATAATACCCAAATCTCATAATTTGTCTGGCCATCATGAAGCCGTTGGCATGTGTCCCACAGATACCTTCATGCACTTCTTCCAAAATTTTCTTGGCCTCGACAGCATCCACACATCTCAACAAAACTTGATCTTTTCCCTTTTTATACAAGATATCCCCATCTAGGACATAATCAATGGCTAATCTCCTTAATGTCCTCTTATCATTTTCTGTCGCATGGTCAGGGTACTCACGACTCTTTACATATCGCAATATGTCATGATACCAGGGGTGGTCATCCTTTTCCTCTTCATCGTCAATGTTGTAATAATGGGCTGGAGCCTCGTAAATGATGATCTGAATAGGCTTCATATCTTCTGGTTTGTTCACTTTGAACATAGAGGCTAGAGTTGCCAAAGCATCTGCCATCTGGTTTTCATCTCGTGGGATATAACAAAAAGTGACACTATCAAATTCCTCAATCAATTCCAAGACCAATTTTCGATAGCGAATTAACTTCGGGTCTCTCATTTCCCACTCCCCTTTGAGCTGATAAATTACTAGTGCAGAGTCTCTGTATACCTTTAGCGCCTTAATTTTCCGCTCTATGGCTACTCGAATGCCCATAATGCAAGCTTCATACTCAGCCATGTTATTTGTGCAATCAAAGTCCAATTTGCTAGTGAAAGGATAATGATTTCCACTAGGGGACACGAGTACTGCCCCGATTCCATTGCCATAGCATTTGAAACTTCGTCAAAATTCAGCTTCCAAGGACCACCTTCTTGAAAATCTTTTTCTGCAGTTGCAACATACATCAAATCCTCATTTGGAAAATCGAAGTTTAGTGGCTCGTAATCTTCCAGAGCTCTACTTGCCAGGAAATCCGCTATTGCACTCCCTTTTACCGCCTTCTGATTCACATAGACTATATCAAATTCAAATAGAAGAATTTGCCATCGAGCCATTCTCTCATTCAGAGCGGTCGACTCCATCAGGTATATCAGAGGGTCCAGCTTAGAAATTAACCAGATTGTATGGTACAACATGTACTGTCTCAGTCTCCGAGTTGTCCAGATCAGGGCACAACATAGCTTCTCGATTGGCGAGTATCTTGTTTCATATTCAGTGAACTTGTTACTGAGATAGTAGATTGCTTTTTCTTTTCGTCTTGACTCATCATGTTGACCAAGCACGTATCCCATGGAATTTTCAAATACTGCCAAATACAGTATGAGCGGCTTGCCTGGGCAGGGTGGCATCAGCACTGAGGCGTTGGACAAGTAGTGTTTGACTTTTTCAAAAGTTTTCTGACACTCCTCATCCCATACACCTGGAGTGTGTTTCCTAAGGAGGCGAAATATTGGGTCACATTTCTCGGTTAACTGTGAAATAAACTGAGCGATATAGTTTAGTCTTCCTAGGAAACCTCGAACTTCTTGTATTGCCCTTACTTTGTCAGGATCAATCTCAATTACTCTCTCACTGACCACGAACCCCAACAATTTTCCTGATCTGACCCCGAATGTGCATTTCGCTGGATTTAGCTTTAGCTGAAATTTTCTCAACCTTATAAATAATTTCTTAAGGACCTGCACATGTTCATCTTCTGTTCTAGACTTTGCAATCATATCATCAACATAGAATTCTAACTCCTTATGCATCATGTCATGAAACAATGTTACCATGGCCCTCTGATACGTTGCCCCTGCATTTTTCAACCCAAATGGCATCACTTTATAACAAAAGGTCCCCCATAGGGTTATGAATGTAGTTTTCTTCATATCTTCAGGATGCATCTTAATTTGGTTATATCCAGAGAAACCATCCATGAAAGAAAATAACGAATGCCCTACTGTGTTATCTACCAAGGCGTCGATGTGTGGCAAAGGAAAGTTATCTTTTGGGCTAGCCTTATTTAAATCTCTGTAATCTACACACATTCATACTTTCTCATTTTTCTTAGGGACGGGTACAATGTTGGCTACCCATTCGGAGTATTTAACCACTTGTAAGAATCCAGTATCGAATTGCTTTTGAACCTCCTCCTTTATTTTTAGTACAACATCAGGCCTCATTCTTCGGAGTTTTTGCTGAACGGGCTTACAATCTTCCTTTATAGGAAGACGGTGAACTACGATATCAGTACTTAACCCGGGCATATCTTGGTATGACCTTGCAAAGACATCTTTGAACTCTTGAAGCAACTCAATGAGGTCTTGTTTTACTTCTTCAGCTATGCATGTACCAATCTTCACCACCTTTCCCTCTTCCAGGATCACCGTCTCTACCGTCTCCTCGTGAGGTAGGATTTGTTTCTCTTCCTGCTCTACCATCCTCAACAAGTCCAAAGATAGGTTGCAATCTGTGTTATCTTCAAAATCTTGAGATTCCTCTAAACACATATCTTGTTCAAAAGGACTTTCTAAGTCCATAGTAGAGTCACTCATGTTATTAATATCTTGGGACCTGTTATAGGTACCAAAGAATGTACAGGGAATGTATGAATTTAAGGATTCTTATTTAGTATGGTAACGAATTAATGAAAGAATGATTTAGAATAAAAGCATCCAAAATGACTATTCATACGAAAGAATGAAAAGAAAAAGAATATATACTCAAAAAGAAAAATGCGAAAATATATTTCATTGAAGTCACAATGTTCAAATATAAGCCTATTTCATTTCACAAAAAAGTTTTCATTTTCTCTAGGTTTAAATAGTTAGTATGTCTTGAATATTACTCTGAAAAAGCTCTAAAAACTTCAGGCATTTCTTTTGCAGTCCAATTGTTTAAAACACTCCCAGGTTCAAAGGGACAGATGCCTGATATATTTCCTTCTTCAAATTCTTCTTCAAATATGGAATTGATGTTTAGGTTTCCTAATATCTCCTCTGTGGTCTTCTTTCTTGGAGTCCTCAGTCCAGAATACACGGTTCCTCCCGATACGAAGGTCCTGGATATGTGGGGGAAAGCCATAGGTTCCCGATCAACTTTTTCTCCGTTCAAACGCGCCTTCTTCCTCTCTTGTCTTTTTTCCATCTCTTTTCTTCTTTGCTTGGCATTTGGCTTAAACCCTAAACCAAAACGATCTTGTTTGTCCTTCACCACTGGTGTCTGTATCCTTCCTTGAATGCATCTTCCCAGTCCTCTTCCAGGCACAGCTCCTTTCCCAACTGTCATTTGCAGTCCCATCCTCGTGGCTCTAGATATGCTGGGCATCGGGATCTTCTTTCCCTCAATGACAAAGGTCGTATTTACGAACTCTAAGGACCAAAAAAAACATTCAACTGCCTCATCATCCGTTCCCAAATATGGTGCGTCACTGGTTACTGATGCAATGATGTCTTCCTCAGCATTAATCGTAATCAACCGGCCTTCTGTTACCAATTTCAACTTCTGGTGCAATGATGAAGGCACTGCCCCTGCTGAATGAATCCAGGGTCTTCCCAACAAGCAATTCTACGAAGGCTTGATTTCCATCACTAGGAAGTCCACTTCGTATGTATTCAGGCCAATCGAGAGGGGTATTTCTATTCTTCCCATCACCCTCCTTTCAGTACCATCAAATGCTCTCACTATATCCTAGCATGATTTCATGTGAGAGCTATCCACCGGCAACCTGCTTAAGGTGGATAGGGGCAAAACATTCAGGGCTGATCCATTATCAATTAACACACCCGGTAACATATATTCTCCGCAGCGAGTGGTGATATGTAAGGGTTTGGTGGCTCCTCTCCCTCCCGGTGATATTTCATCATCATTAAAGAAAATGAAATTGTCGGTACTTATATTGTTAACCAATCGGTCCAACTTGTTCACTGAGATATCGTTAGCGACATAAGTTTCATTTAGCACCTTAATCAACGCATTACGATGTATCTCTGAACTAAGAAGCAACTCAAGCACCGAGATACGAGCCGGTTGCTTATGTAATTGTTTTACCACGCTGTACTCGCTATGTTTCAAGAATTTTAGAAATTCTCTAGCCTCATTTTCAGTTACCGGCTGATTGACATGCGATTCAACTTTGTCTGTTTTTGCTTTTCCGAGCTCAACTGCTAAGGCTTTTTCCTTTACAGATTCCACTCTTGCATTTGCCGAATCATAGCATTTTCCACTTCGTGTATAGAATCCTTCCTTCTCTTCTGAAGCATTTAACAAGCTCTTTTTTCCTGGAATCGTCACATTGCAGTTGTAATTCCAAGGAACCTTTTCGCTATCCTTGTAAGGAAAGGATATAGGTTTTTAGATTATGATCTTTGGTGCTATTTGTATTCAGATTCTTTGCTCATTGGCTTTGAAATGATAACCACTGGGTGATTAACCTTTTGGGCTTTCCCTGCAGATCCTTCCTCTGAAGCATAAACTTCTCCCTCTTCTAGTCCCTTGATCTCTTCATAAAACTCCAGTTCTTTGTTATCCATTAAGTTTTGCACCATGGTTCTGAACTCGGTGCATTTTTGGATGTCCTGGCTTTCTTTTGAGTGGAACTTACAAAACTTCCTTGCTCCTTCAGGCCTTCCTATTGAATTTGCTTGATGAAACCTCTTTTCACCATTTGTTTCCAAACCCATTCAAGGGGGGTCTTTATCTCTGCTACGTGGCTTTGACTCTCCTTCCTCCATTCTCAATTATCGCATTCACCCTTTTATCATCATGATTGGGCAACGGATTCTCTGCTACGTTTGGTCCTGATGAGTCACCAATCTTTACGATCCCCAAATTGATAAGTTTTTCAACTAACTTCTTAAACGCAGTGCAGTTCTCAATCGAGTGCCCCTTAGTCCCCGCGTGGTACTCGCATTGGGCGTTTGCATCATACCACTTAGGGTATGGAGGTTGCATAGGTTTTAGGTAAAATGGAGATACCACATGTGCGTCAAATAAGTTCTGGTACAATTATCTATACGTCACCGGGATGGGTGTGAATTGAGGTCCCTTTACATTTGGCCTAGAATTAGATTCCTGTTTCGAAGAACCTTGCTGATTAGCGGTTACCGCTCTGGCTTGTCCCACCGTGATTGATCTAGGATGGTCCTTGCTAAACATGCTTGTATTGTTTATCTCGTGCTCATTCTTTTTTGGTGCTGACCTTTTAGTACTTTCTCCTGCTTCTATCTTGCCACATCTTATGGCGTTCTCTATCATTTCTCCAGACATCACTATGTCTGAGAAGCTTTTAGTGGCACTGCCCAACATGTGATTGAGAAATGGAGCTTTCAAAGTATTGATAAAAAGCATGGTTATCTCTTTCTCTAAAAGTGGTGGTTGAACTTGCGCTGCCACTTCCCTCCATCTCTGAGCATACTGTCGGAAGCTCTCATTAGGTTTCTTTTCCATGTTTTGCAATACAATTCGATCGGGTGCTATATCCATCACATATCTGTACTGCTTTATAAAGGCCTGCGCCAAATCTTTCCATGAGTGGATGTTAGCCTGACTCAATTGATTATACCATATAGCCGCTGATCCGATCAAACTGTCCTAGAAGCAATGAATCAGCAGTTGATCATTGTTGATGTTCCCGGTCATCCTTCGGCAAAACATAGTAATATAAGCTTCAGGACAACTTGTCCCGTCATACTTCTCAAACTCCGGCATTTTAAACTTAGGAGGGAGGACCAAATCAGGTACCAAGCTCAGATCTTTAGTGTCCATTCCTCGGTGGTAATCAGCATTTTCCATTGCTTTAAACTTCTCTTCTAACCATTTACACCAGTTCTCTAACTACTTTGACAGATCCACTTTCGCTTTCTCCACTTCTGCCATGTCATCGAGATCAGGAACCATGAGATTGGTAGTATTCTCTCCGGGGTTATTACTTACTCCGATTTGAAAGTTCATTGGCATTGAAGGACTCGTCTGAAACTGTTGAGGTCTGATTGTAACAGAGGATTTTTGTGGGTAGAACTCAGCTTGAGTATGCGCATGCGGAGGGGTAAAGCCTGGAGGGTAAAGGGGTTCATCGTTATTCCCTTCTTCATCATTAACTACAGGGTCCTTTCCCTTGTCATTTCCTCCTTTCAACAGCTGTGTTAACTTTGCCATCATGTCGTTCTGGGACTCCCGCATCTTTTTTGTCATATCTTGCTAAATTTTTTCCAGCCGCTCTTGTATCTGATCTTGCATATCTTTTTGAAGCTGTTCAAGTTTTTCTAATCTTTGATCCATATTCTTTGATTTCGCTCAAGTTTCGTAGGGGTGTCGGGTTTCCAGGTTAACTGAAATAATTTTATTCAATTAGGGTCCTTTAATGGTTGTTAATACATATGATGTGATTCAATGCATGAAATGAATGCAAAAAGAAAAGGCGTTGACTCTGATTCAATTTCATTTAGAAAAATTTACTGAAAAACAGAATTCTTTACATAAGACAGATTACATATACGGTTTTGCCCTAATGCTCAAAATTCTAATCTTCTTAAGTAATGAAGCTAGCTCTTTCCCCCGGCTTGATTCCAGCTTATTCTTCACACTTAGCGTATCAGCTTGCACTGCCAACGTCTGCAGGTGATCCGCAACCTCTCAAATTTCAGCCACGGCTTCTCCCATAATGTGATCTCTATCTCTAACTTGGTTCTGAAAGTAGTGCAACTGCTCCTTTTGACGGTCTTTATTGGCTTCCAAATACTTGATCCGAATCTCGCAATTTTGCAATGTTGCTTCTAACTCTTCAATTCTTTCTTTCATTTCTTCAATTATATTTAAGCTTGCCTTTAATTCCACCACAGAATTCTGATTCCGATGCCGATGGAGTGATTCTTCTAATTCAGCCACTCTATTCTCTAGTTCCCCTTTTTCCTTTTGATTTTCTGATAAACCCCTCTTTAGAATCTCGTTCTGTGCTTGAACTTCTTGGAACCTTCTTTCCCATCCGTCAGCCTTGTTCTTTTCCTCTTGAATCTCCTTGCCCCACTACTTAGAACTCTTTCCCAACCAGGCAGTCCTCATTGATAATCGCAACTTCTTGTAATCTGTTTTCAAACTCTCTAGGTCTTCTTCAGCCCTAGCTTTCCCTTCTCTTAATCGTTCCGCCTCGAGCTTCTGGACATCTGCATCCAACCTTAAGTTCATTTTTTCTTCCTCTATTCGCTCTATCTGCTTTTCCAACTCTGCATTTCTTCTTTCAAAATCTTGCTTTAAAATTTCTAGTTGAGAAGGGACGACGAGTAAATGCTCCTCTATCGACTGACTACCTTCGCGACTCGGCTCGGGAATATTGTCGTTAATCCTCTTACTCTGCCACCCATGATATTCAGGAGTTATCATTGCCCCAACGGTGAATCTTTTCATCTGGTGAGTTTGTTTCCAAGCATTGGATATTTCTCGAATCTTTCCTTTGTAGTTATTACCCCTATAAGAAAACTCGCACTCGGCCAGTCCTTGCGTTACTGGTATGAACTGTCTTGATCTGTATTGTCTTAATATGAGCAGAGGGGTATATCTGACAGCTCCCCAAATTTCGAGTAAAAGAACCCAATCGAAGTCTCCACATCGGTACAAAATCTCGTCAGGCACCATCCAAGGAGCTTTCCATTCAACATCCTCATCTCGGAGATTTTGAAGGATCGCCATCCATCTTTCTCCAGTAATGTCGTCACGTCTTGGTGTCACTACTAAGTCTTTCAAAAGAGAATACTTTTCAGAGAATACCTTGTAAGAAACCTTGTCTACCTTCCAAAAGTGATTGTGGAACCAAACTAACAGGAGCTGTGCACAACCAATGAATCTTCCCTCACCTGTTCTCCGACACGCACTCAAACATCTGAACGTTTCAGCCAAAATTACTGGGATAGGTGTAACCCTCCTATCAAGTTGATCGAACAAATCTGTAACTGCTTCGTCAATGTGTCCTAACGCCTTGGGGAAAATAACCAGCCCATAGATACTCAAAGCAAAAACATCGACTTTCTTCTTTGTATCAGGGTGTGCCAGAATCTGACCTCGCAAACTTTTCCAAGGGATACATTTATTTTCTCCTTTTTGTTTAGTTCGTGCCGTGACCCATTGCTCGCTCATTCCGGTGATTTTTGCTAACTTCTTTGTAAAAGTGAGAGCATTGGCAGTTCTAGAATAAACTTTATCTACTTGGATTCTCGGACAACGAAGTAAAGCTGTATACTCCTCCACAGTAGGCACATTGTCTACCTCCCCAAAGGTGAAGCAGCTATAAGCAGAATTCCAAAATTGGGCCAGAGCTCGAAATAAATGCTCATCCACCTTGATGTCGAGCAAGTAGGGCAAATCACCATAATTGCAGTAAAACAACTGTCTGACCTCATCATCCCATTGAGCCCAAATTTCTTTCAACTCTTGGAGATTATTCTGAGTTACGTTGATACAAGTGAAGTCCCATAATTCTGATGTATACCCCTCCATCAAACTATCTCCTTTCTCGAGTTGCGTTTTTTTCTAACCATGTTTGGACAATCGCATTATTTTCCACCTTATGAAGAAATTCGTTTTCCATGATAAGCTTTCTGTCTAGTAACCGAATGTGAATCAACGCCTTTTATAATGAAATGTCATGCCATCAGAATGCCATGCAACCAAAGTAAAACACAAGGATCAGTGTCAGATACAAACATGCAATCCAAAACAATTCAGAAAGAATAAAAGCACATATTAGGGTATCTACTAGGGTTTGGTGTAATTCTACCTAGGATGGTCTCCTAAGGTTCACTACATGAGGTTTGGCTCTAAAGTAAGGGTAACCGAACCATCAGATTCCTCGATCTCCACCCATTATAGGCTCATATAGACCGAGTTCGGTTCAGGGGAATACATTTCCCTATGACTGCACGGAGATGAAAATCTCACGAAGACATAGGTACGGATGTATCCCGAAAGCGATCCACTATCCTGCATGGAGGTGAAAACCTCACGAAGGACTAACTTCTCACTCCCACTTAAAAAGGTGTGACCAACGGTCATGCAATGCAATGTGTGGAGATATAAAAATTTAAAATACAAAACATGATAAAAACTATAATTCAAAACAAATGAAATGCAATGAGAGGATCGTATATTTAAATCAAGTTTTCAATTTTTTGACAAAAAGACAAAAAATAATCAACTCGTGGCTTGACTCTCTTATTTTATCTCCCCAGTGGAGTCGCCAAGCTGTTGACACCATTTTTTTGATGAAATATGGTGTTACTATACATAATGGAATAATAAATATGATAATGCGAACAAAGATGATATGAACAAAAACGAAAAATAAAATAAATCAATCATGCATATATCATAGCAAATAAATAAATGAATGAATAAATAACTAAAGCATAAAATGGACATATAAATAAATACATAAATGAACATAAAAAACAATAAAGGAAAATAGATGAAAATTATAAAATATAGATATGTGTATGTACATATAAAGGGAACTATATATATATATATACATAAAATTATAAAAAAACAAATATATATATATATATATGTTTTAGGATATTAAATATAAAAGGTTATGTAAATATATATACATATATATAATTATGAAAATATGGAAAATATATAGATATAAATTTTAAATTATTAGATATAAAAGTTTATTATGTAAGTATGTTTATAAGAATAAGTTATATATAAAAAATACGTGTATAATACTCAGATATATATATATATATGTAGAAAAAATGTAAATAAAGATAAAATAATATAAAACTAACTAATATATATTAACAAAATAGTAACGAATAAATAAAACTAATGACAATAATAATAATAATAATAATGATAATAATAATAATAATAATAATAATAATAATAATAAATTAATTAACTAAATAAGAAAATGCTAAAAAACAGACTAAATCGAAATGAAATAAAAAATATAGTGCCAATTCGAAATAATGGAAAACGAAAAGGATCAAATTGTGACACGCGTAAAAAAGGAACACATAACTCTTAAACGAAAAGTACAAGGTATTTTACAAAATCAAATGTTTTCAAAAGGTAAGTGAATTTTCTATTAAAAATCATTTTGGTCATCTTCAAGGCCAATGTAATCGCTTAGATTGGGCCATAGCGTCTAGGCCTAGTTTTTAGGGTTACAATAAACATGACAAAAATGGATACCCAAGTTCAAGCACAAAAGATGTATATAGGAAGGAGGCACACCTTAGAGGATTGGAGGCTCTTTTGTTTTCCTCACCAAGGACTAGGCCAACTCGTCAATGGTCCCATAAGGCCATGCTTCACTGGTAGACTTGACTCTTTGAGTTTTTACTCCCAACACTAAGTTTGTCGATCTAAAGCCATTAGGACTTTGTTCTTCTAAGCAGTAACAGAAAACATTCCTTACTACTATGAGCTTATCTAGCTTGAGAGGACATCCAAATTTTAAGCGATCATAGTACAATCGAGCAAGATCTGGGACAATAGGTTAACATTGAAGACAAACAGGCTTGTGAGGGATAGACCACCTTGTAAGGAAGCCAAAGTTACCCTCAAGCTTCCTCCTCACCCGTATGAACTTATGGCAATCTGAGTGGAAAAATTGAGGAAATTTGAATGATAAATATGTGGTCTTCACAAGTGTGAAAGTAGACCGTTGCAGCTGAGGCTCTCTAGGTAATGACCTCCAGTTGGTAAAAGTGTTGAAACACGCCCAAGAATGGAGGCTCACAGTGTTTACTACCCTCAATCAAATAAGCTATCAGGATCCTCTAATAAGGACAATTAAGCTATCCAAGCACAATTCCATAAATATTCAAAACCCCGCAAAAGAAAGGATGCAGAGGGAGATGGAAGTTTGGCTCTAGCAAGTACAATGGGAGGATGCTCGATCCCAAAAGTCACTCAACTTGAAATCTCTTTCATGATTTCAAAATCATAGGCAAAATTTGATAGTTTGATTCCCATGGATGATAAAAAATTGAACATGTCCTCATGAGTGGTTTTAAATTTGTAAAATGGTGGTTTAACAAATGTGTTGGTTCTGTGATCGGGTGACCAATGCACACCCATGGAAGAGGATCTGTTTCCACCATGATCTCTCCTACTCCAATTGTAGGGGTCGCTTCTTCTTCCTTCAGATGCTGACCTAAATTGGGACATGATGAGGATGTTGCAGGCAGTCAGAGGCGAAAAACAATTTGAGGAGTCACATAGAAGGCGAGTGGCTGCCTATAATCGAGTTATCATTTATAGCTAAATAATTCACAAAAAATATATGAGTTAAGAATGACAGTGTCAGCAAGTGCATGGGTCAAATTGTAATATAGATTTTACAACGAAATACTTTGAAGTATTCCGAGGATCGTACACAAGGGATGATAAAATAAATAATGAAAATGATTTTTACGATAATAAGTCCAAGTAGTAATAATTATTTCCTATATTATGATAGATCATAAAAAAATTTTAGATAAATAAAAATAAATAAATAACAAAAGAAGGAAAGAAAGAAAAATAAACAAATGAATTAAACCAATCAGGAAGATTAAGTCACTTTAGGATTTGTAACTAACTTCGAATTAGGGGTCTAGAGTGGATTAATCACTGAAAAATCAATTATTACCTCTCGACTCTAATTAACTTAACCGATTGGTTGATATTTGTTTACCTTTCGACCTCACTTTCTCAACCAAGATAAATTACGATTTATTCGGTTCGACTTATCTTCCAATCTTGTCTAGCATATCATAACTTATTAGGGTTGTCAAGCCTAATAGTTTAAGAACACATAATTTATACCAACTAATCCATCTCGAGAATTCCCAAGTCCTCCGTTAGTTACATTCTCATCCAGTCGTTAATCTCTCGTAAGGGATTTAGCCATTAATGTTATTCATAATCTCAACATCTATAGAATAAATCATGTGACAAACACGATTGATGTAGAGAAGAAAAGAGATGTGAATAATTGTGGACTAGTTATCAAATGAAGAACGAAGTAGAAAATCTATCGATTGGAATAACAAAATAAAACAGATGCAAAAAAATATAAATTGAATACTTTAATTAAATAAGAAAATCCTTGAATCAAAACTAATTCAAAAAGAATAAAAAAAGTACTTAAAAAGCAAGAAAAACAACTAAAACTAATTCTAAACTACAAGGGTTTTTAAAGGCATCTAGGACAACTTGATTACATTCAACCCCTAATGTCTTATTTATAAAGGTGTTGACAGCCCAAATTAGGTCTTTGTAGAATTATTATTGCGCAGAAGAAAATAACCCCGAAATACTTGGGCAGCACGTCGACCTTGTGTCACTCCACACCCCTTACGTGGTGCGACACGACACCAAATTCCTACCCTGTGTCAATTGTTCTAGCATTGACAGCCCAATAAGCTTTTCCATCACCCAACCTTTTGTTTCCATGTCAATTGAGTCATCATACCATCATCGTAAGCACTCAATTTAACCAATTAGCACAACCTAAGGCCTGTGTCAGCCTATTGGGTCACATCACCTGCAAAATGTGTAAATACTAGATTGCTTAGAAAACAAACTCCTTAAGTACAGAATTGGCTACTACATTTGACGACAGGTGAAATACCCCTACACTTAAGTCTTTGTTTGTCCTCAAACAAACTACCAAAAATACAAAAACAAAAACATAAAGCAGGAAATAAACATGCAAGAAAAAGAAAATGTAAATAAGTCGGCTTGATATAGGAGATTGGATTAGAGGATCGACGCTAGGATAATTTGCCTAAATATATAGTTCTACTTAGAAATTTAAATAATTTAAGGTTATTTACACCTAAACGCATTAGTTTAATAAATTAGAAAGTACATAAGTCAAAGAAAATTAAGTATTGAGCTCTATCAAAATATACATATGAATATAATATTTATCCATATAGAGTATATTTAGTTTGAATATATTATTTTTGTCCATGCTTTGAACTCTAATACAGTGAAATTTCCCCGATAACTCTTTATAGAAAATACTACATCCTGACTAATTAAAACTAATGCAAAAATTAAAAATCATCCACAAAATAAAGTTCAAAATCCCAAATATATTGTTCATAATTAGTCAGAATCATGATCGAACTCCACCCCTAGCTTCCAAATTCTCCTCTCTTTTTTGGGTGTAATCGACTTTATTGTTTTGGTTTGTGGTTGATGTACCATTATTTTGCTTCCTTGTTGCCGCTTCCCTAAGGTTATTATCTTGAGTAGCATTGCCTTGCATTATAGTATGCTTATTGCTTGATGTTGATATTTCAATTTCACTTTTCATCTGGTTTGTTGCATTCCCATTCGATGTTGTGTTGTTAAACGGTTGTGGGTATGGTGTCGTCCACAGAGTGGTTTTTATGCCATATCTTTTAATGTAGTGTTCCGTAATTAGCTTGATGTAGGTGACTACCTTCGGACGTACTAATGCCTAAAGTGTGAATACTGCAACAAAATATAAGAGTTAGGTAGCTTCCGCAAGTATACGAATCTAGTTGTAATATAGTTTGTTTACAAAGAAACACTTGGTAAGTATTCCAAGGATCGTACCCTAGGGATTGCAGTTTGGGGAAAACTACTATTAAGCCAATTACCGAAAATAACTACCAATCTACTCAAGTCACGAATTAGTATTGTTAATATGGAAGCAAGATGATAAGAATAACCAAACAATTTGAATTAAACCTAAATCTACTCCTAAGTAAATGTATCGGCTTCTCCTATCCCTTGTTTCGACTACGGGAGTTCCTTCACCTTATATCCAATTATTTTACTTGATTAACTATTAATGTAGGGTTCTAAATAATTGTTTACTAATTAACCTAGCAAGGCTTTTCAGCCTTTTACTAACCTAACTAGTCGGCAAGAACTACTCACCTCTCGATGAAACAATCTAGGTCGAGGTAAGGTATGGTTTTCATGGATAGACAATATCGATTTTGGATTAATTCCCACTTATATGACTTCCTAAGGCCATTAAGCCTTGGGTTTAAGTTCTTACGTCCCTAACCACTGATCTGCTAAGTGATTCTTGGTAGGCAATACTGATTTTGTGTTCATTCCTACCTAGATGACTTCCTAAAGTTGTCAATTTTAGGGTTTAATTACAATCAACTAGATCCAACAAATCCAAATAAAACTTTATCTGTCAATCAATTAATTAGATTAAAATAGTTGAAACATGTGAAACATGTATAATGTATAAATTGATTCTAATCTTTACACAAACATTCAATTAAAAATGTTAAAGAGATGCTCATGGATTTATCGATGAAAGCGTGGCTCCAGAACAATCTCTGCTTGCAAAAGTCTCCGGGTTGCTAACTTTCCACACTCTTGATTGCATGGAACTTGATATTCCAAGTGTTGTTGTATTTGCAAGATTTTTCTTCCAATGTTTTCTTCTGGGGCTGTGATACACTACTTATTGCTTGTATTGCATCCATGTGTGATTTGAATGGCTTGGAGTTTCCATCTATACTTTTTCTTGCTGCCATTCGGTGTCATCTCACAAATAACTTATTTCAGCTTGGTAGGGGGACACGGCTATATTCTGGAGAATATTTGAGGTTGGTGGCTTGGAGAGTGTTGGTTGTTAAAAAAGACATTAATAGAGGTGTTCTAGGGTTGAATTTGTCTTGCAAACATGGGAGATATCTTTGAAAATCTTGTTAAACCAAAATCAGAAAGTTTCCAAAAATGGCTTGTATGTTGCACCACAAGGGTGCATGGTGTGACACGACAATAAATTCCCCTGTTTTGTAATGACCCAAAAATTTAAATTTTTGATTTGTTAAAGTCTTTCATATTTAAGTATCTACTTCAGTGGTTAATGGCCTTGATTGCGTGTTTGAGGTCATGGATTGAAATCTGACCATTGGAAAAATTTTATTTTATTTTTTCCTATCCCAATCTCTATTCTTCTAACTTAAACACTATTTTCGCTCAACTTGTGACAGGATGAGTCTTCTGGTTTAGTGGTAAGGTGTTAGCTTACCCTTTGGTCTTGTGTTTGTATCTCCACACGAGCAAGTGGAAATAGTTTTACTTCCTGCGTGTGTCGTCCACATGTAGTGAGGTTAAATTTAAATTTAGAAATGTGAGAGGTGGTTAGTAGCGGGGTTGTGTTTTGATTTTATGCCTTAGTAATCTCCTAAAATCCCTCATATTGTTTTCATGTTCTGTCCCTTCCTTCTCGCGCTTTCTTTTTTTCTCACTCACTCTACTATTTTCTTTTATCATCCACTGTTGCTCTTTCCCCAAATAATTTCTTTTTTCAATTTTGGTTTTTGTTTTACTACTTGCCAAGACGAATCGACACATAAAGTCTGTTGATTAATATGTAACTTAGGGATTATTTAATTCTTTTTTATGTCTATTGCAAAGGAACTAGATTTGGAAAGTTGATTTATATGTTGTGTTACGATTAGGAGAAGATCATGAGACGGTTAGTTCTTCAAAAAACTGAGTTCGTTTCAAGTTGATGTCTCGTTAGGATGTGAGTGTTCTTCCATTGCAGGGTTCGTTCACTTTTGTTATTGGGTCTGTTCATTGTCAGATTTATTGAATTAATCATTTGGGTTGGTAAATTATGGTTATTAATTCATGTTGTTTGCCAATCTAGGTACTAGAATACTCGATTTTTGATCCTAGATCAGATTTTGACTAGCTGTGTAATGAAAACCTGAGAAAAAAGTGAACGATAGAAGCCAAAATTTGGGACAATTGACACCACACAGCCGTGTGACAGCCTGTGTGCTAGACTGTGTGCACTACATGGTTTGGGCTAATTGGGAAATGTGGTCCATACGGATGGGTGGACCACAGGACCGTGTGTGAGATCATGTGTTAGGCCGTGTGGGCCACACAGGCTGGCTATTTAGGCCATATAGGGCACACAAGTGTGTGGGCCCATTTTTAGAAATTTTACTTTGAGGTTGTATTTGTCGTGTGAATCAATTTTAATTCATCTGTAAGGCTCGAATGGTATAAATGTGACTTTAAAGCATGCTTTATGATATTCTGCTTTTGTTAATCATGGCTTATGAATGCATGAAAAAGCATGTATGTGTATATTAGCATGATATGTTTATGCTAGCATCATCTGGATTTGTGGTGTAAAGCATGTATGTTTTCCATGAATATGACATTTGTTTGATATATGTGCATTGGGGTTAGGATTTTGATTATGGAGGAAATGTTGGCAGTATAATTTAACTACCTTATATGGTGGCTCAACCACGTATGTCTGTATTTGGTGGATTACCGCATTTTGATCTAGAACTAGTCTGCATATATTCTGTAAAGCAGCATACGGTCACTTAGCAGTGTTTGGGGATGGATGGGTTTAATACCCTAATTGGTGTGTAAGGATGGTTAGAGATGGTGTGTAGCGGATGGGGGTAGGATATGAATATGCTTCTATTATGCATCTAATTCTGTATCTGCTACGCATCTATGTCTGTATTTGCTCTGTAAGTCATTAAAACATGTGCTTCTAATTTATTATATAAAATGTGTTACACATTAAGCTCACAAGCTCACTTTCTGTTTGTTTGGTTCTTAAGTAATCCTCAGGCATAGAACGAATTGGTGTGGCAGGAGCTCGGTTTTACATGTTTTTTTCATATTTCCTTAAATATTATCAGTTGATCTATTTTCGTTCTATGGGACTGTTTTGGATTTTTGGGATTGTTTTAAATTTAGCTTTTGTTCTATTTTTCATTCCAAAACGTTTAAACGGTTTTAGATGAAACTAAATTTCTATTGCAAACGATGGATTTCAAAACTGAAATACGTTTTTAAAGAACTTTATGTAACTAAGGATTCCGCTGCAAAACAAAGGAATTTAATAAGTAAACATTGGAAAACTAATAAATTATTTAAAAAGGGAGTTTGCTTCAACTAAACTAGAATTTTTCACTCTGCATGATTGCTTGATCGTTTTACTATTCCAAAATGGTTTCTCAGTTTTCAAAGGAATTGGTGACATCTCCAGATCTGGTCATAATGTCTAGGCCAGGTTTGGGGTGTTACATTTGGTGGTATTAGAGCCTAGGTTCAAAACTCGGGCTGTGATGTTTGGGTTCAAATTTTTGTGAAATTTGTTTTTGAACAAAATATTATTTTTGGTTATATTTGAAAAATGAGATTATAGAATACCAAGTCTCCAGCATCGATCCTGTAAGTACTTCTGGATTAGCTAAAGTTTTAGTTTCAGAAAGCATTGTGATATTAGAATTACTCTGCTGTAGTTAAAGACTGTAACAACTCTGTAAAATATTCTGATAAAATTCAAGACATAAAATATTTGATAACGAACTTCAAAACTGATACATAAAATTTTGGAAATGTAGATAATTTACAATGAGTACGCCTGGAACTTGTAGACGAGGTACTCGTGGGCGTAGTGGGAGTTGAAGAGGGACTCGAGCAGAGCTATCCTCGATGGGTACGCCTACTACTAGGAGAGGGTCCCAGACTCAGATGGTGCAGGACGACTTATTGTCCCAAGCCATATTAAGAGTTCTTGAGAGGGTCACTAGGACCCAATCTGGATTTGGGAACTAAGGGACGATAACTGAACGACTCCGATCTAATGGATTAGAGTTATTTAGGGGTGTTTCTGGGGTCGCCTCAACTGTGGCCAAGTATTAGTTGGTGGCCATAGAGAGAATTATGAATGATTTAGATTGCATTCCCATGCAAAAACTAAAGGGTACGATGTCCTTGTTTCATGATGAAGCCTATCAATGCTGGCTGACCGTTGATGAGGGTACTCAGCCCGAGCAGATAACTTGGGATTATTTTCAAAAAGCCTTCCAGAACTCGTACGTTGGGGTGAGTTATATAGAGAACCATAGACGCGAGTTTATAGGGCTAACTTAGGAAGATAAGACTATGGCCAAGTATGGGGCCGAATTCTTGAGGCTAAGCAGGTATGCTCGTGGGTTGGTAGCGATTGACTATGATAAGAGCATTTGATTTGAGGAGTGGTTGAGATATGATATAAAGGTACTGGTGGCTCCATAGAGGGAGTGAGTCTTCGAAACTCTGGTGGAGAAGGCTAAGATCACCGAGGATAGTAAGCGCGCAGGGCATGAAAAGGGAGAGAAAGAGAGCGGCTTGAAAAAATTCTAAGAGGGATTTGAGTCGTTCTTACTTTGGTTAGCAGCCTAAGATATTGGCTAGGTTTTATGGGCCTCTGCAAGTTGGGGCTACAGTTGCTACCTCAGAGATTCAATTGTGCAGAGATTGTGGTAGGCTATATGTCTGGGTTATCTTGATAATAAGAAGAAAGAATTATTGTAAAATGTTATCATCCGATTGATAAGATCGACTCATTTGTTTTAGTTAGAATGGATTAATCACTTAAAAAGTTAATTGAGTTGTATGCATTTAGTTTATCCCCAGGTTTGGGAATAAATGTTGCAATTGCACGAGCAAATAGACGAACAATCAGAATGGGAAATTCACATTGTAGAAGACATGATACAGGTATATATAAACTAGGTCAGTGATAATCGGGTAATATTATTATAGGTTAAAATCGTCTTGATAGCAACAGCTATCACACTTGTATTTAGATGATATTGTTTGAAGCTTTCCATGGAATGGAACATTTTTCGGTTGGAAGTTACAGATGCAAATATGTCAGAAACATCAGTTAGAGTCTGTTATGAAAATTATGAACTTCAGCTAAATGCTACGAATTGTCTAATGTATCTGAAATCTTATGATCTGGGTTTTTCGGTTATGTTTTGACAGATGGTTGGAGGAATTCTTCGATAGTTGTACTACTAATTATAATGTTATGACAGGAAAGCATCAAAAATTTTTAGTTAAGTCAGGTATCTACTTCAGCCTCAACTAGAGAAGAATTTGTTGTTTATAATAACGTTTCATTCAAATGATCTGGAATTAAAATGGGTTGAATATCATAAAGTGGAGATGTCTGTTATATCTATAAGTTCAGGTATAGCATCAAGTTCTGATATGAGTTCTAATTGGGAACGGGTTATGATCAATTTTGTTTTATGGACTACCCTTGAAAAGGGGATAGAAAGACTTGATCCAAATAACTATTATCAGGTGAGAAATTTCGAGGACGAAATTTTTGTAAGGGGGAGAGTTGTAACAACTCGTTTTTAGTGGTGCCAGAATAGTGGTTTCGGGGCCACAAATTTGACGTGTGAATCCTTAAATATTATTATTTAATATTTACGAATTATATATGATGTATTAATAAAATTTGATTTAATGATTTTTGGTTAAATGGAAGAACAATTAGATTCAAGTGGTTTGACCCTAAAGGCAAGTGGTTTTAGAAAATAAGGTATCGGGATCTCATTTTTATAAATCTAAGCGTAAATTTTTTTATAAATATTTACGGAGTGTTATTAAGGGTGTATTAAAGTTTCGCTAAGAAATTTTAACGTTTAGATAGTTAGTTAAGCAAAAAGAACTAAATCGTAATAGTTGAAAAAAGTTAATCGCTATTAGTTTAAAGGTGTTAATTGATTAAAGAAACATAATTGGATGGCCTTAATGGGTAAATTACCCATTCTTAAGATGGTGGACTGTTTAAGTTTTAAATTCTTTTAATTTTATATGTTTTATAAGTTATTTTATTATTAAAATAAAGAATAAAAGTTAATAAAATAAGAAAACATAATGTTTTCTTCTCCATTTGCTTGTTGATCATCGAATACTCCATGAAAACATATTCAAGGTTCGGCCATGGTTAAATATTTGCATGGTAAGCTATTTTCACCCATTTCTAATAACTTTTATGATTTTGAGATCATTGTAATTAGGTCCAGCTAACCCGTACCTTCATTTTCAAAACTGTGAAAGATTTTGAATGTTATCGTGGATGAATCTTTGTGATTTTAGATGTTAAATGATGAATTTGAAGTATTAGTTTTTATTGATAAGTATTTTGTTTAGTTATTTTGATGAATTTAACGATTAGGGATTAAACTATTGAAATAGTAAAAATACAAGGACTTGATGTGAAATTGTTACAAGTATGGGATGTAATGAAAGCTATGAACATTCAGTTGGCATGAGTTTTTAATAAAATTGGTTTATTTGCATGATTTGGAATAGGGACTAAATTGAATACAAATAAAAGTTTGGGTAATTTTGTAAAAATATCAAAATGACTAAATTGCATAAAATGAATTGGTTTTGCTATCTGAATTAATGAATTTAATGAAAATTTTAATTTAGATCAAGAACGAGTGGAAAATCAAGGAGAAGAGAAAAAAATTACCAAATATCCCCTGTACTTAGTCATTATTGCAATTTAGTCAGGTAAGTTCATACAAACTATAATTGCTTTAATGTTGCTTGGATTGAATATTTATTATGTTGTTTTGATGTAAATGAATCAATATGTACACATGTATCAATGCTATGATGAATTGACGATTATCGAGCCCCTTTTGAATCTGAGGAATATATAGGATACAAATGACATGTCATTAGGGTTACCATGTTTCAGGTGCTGGTCCTAAATGTTCTACTGATGGCTGAGTTCCAACATTTTTTTGCGGATACTCGTCAGCTTGTGTGAGCTGCATTATGTAGCATACATTCTGACCGTTAACTTTTGTGAGCAGGCCCATTTTATGGCTCGAGTGAGCAATGAGGTAAAGGAAAAGGAAGAGAAATGGTTTCGACAATATATTTAGCACACTTTGTGTGAGCTTTCCCACACATCTAATATTATTTAAATGGTTCAACGGGCATGAAAAGGGAAATAATGGTAAGTATTCAAATGATTTGTGTCATGAATCTATGAAAAGGAATCGAAAGGAAATGTTTAATGAAAGTATATTTATATTCATAAATTTGATGATTTCAAGTGATGTTATTCATGTGTAATGACTTATCTTATGATATTTCAAGTGAATTATGTGTATATGCACTAACATGTGTTGTTGATAATGCTTAGGCTTGTGCCAAGCTTATGGTTGAATTATATCATGCTTAATTGTAATGTTACACATTGAAATGGTAAGTGTCCAAATGGAAATATGCTTATGTTCATGAAAAGGTGGTATGAATCAAAAGATGTATCTTCTAATGAAATGGTTTATCATGTGGTTGATCCCAAAAGCGTTATGTATAAATGCACTAACTTGTGTATTGATGATAATGTTTAGGCTTGTGTCAAGCTTGTGGTTATGGTTGATGTTATTCTTATGTTTTGTATTATGCAAATGAAACGAGTAAGAAAAGGTAATGAAATGGTAAGTTCATAATTGAGATGTAATATGATGATAAAAGGATTGATGAATTGAATGACATACTTATATGTGAGAAATTTTCTTATGCTATGGATGAATTTACCCATGTCATGAATAAATACACTAATTAATGAATTGATAATGTTATTTAACTTTATGCTAAGTAAATGGAAATGAAAGTAAGTAAATGGAGTAGTTCATAGTCTTATGAAAGGTTAATGATTGTGTAAAATCCTATTATGTTAAGAATGAAAAATATGTGTGATGTTGATAGAGTTTCTCATTTATGAGTTGATGGTTAAGTAGTTGATAAATCTTGAGGCATTGGTATAAATTTATATTTAATCTATAAAGTTCATTATTGAAATGGAATGTTATGTTTAAAGTTTATTTGAGTTTACTAAGCATTTATTGCTTACGCAATTATTTTCCTTTACTTTACAAATTATCAGAAGCTCTACCGATTGGAAGTTCATCCGAGGTCTATCACACTATCCAGTGATTATACCAGTAGTTTTTGATGTTTTAGCGAAGGTTATAATTGCATGTATAGGTGGAATTATGTTTAAAGTTTGGGTTGAATGCTAATGGTTGATTTTGGCATGTATATTTGTTATTATAGTTGGTACACTTTTGGTACTTATGGCATCATGTTGGTGTTTGACAATATAGTTAAGTTGTTAAGTTGATGCATGTTTGCAAATGTCAATTTGGTATGTGATGAAGTAATTGTAAGGTGGTCAAGTATGGTATTTTTGAGATGGATATGAACTAGATGTGTTTGTATGAAATACTGTCGATTATGCATAAGTTTAGGTATATTTGCTTGATTGTGATTGAGGTGCCAAAATGGCATATTGGTTGGATGGATTAATGACCTATTGATTTGGTCTTATTATGCATGTTTTGGTATGTTTAGGTGCATTGATTATATGTGTATGTTGTTTATAGATACATGTTTGAAATGTGTGAAGGAAATGGCTTGATTTTGGCCAATTTCTTGTCCACACGGCCTAAGACACGGGCATGTCTCTCAGCAGTGTGTGACACACGGCCATGCGACACTACCGTGTGTCCCTTGTAGGTTTTAAAGGTTCCACATCAGGCAGTTACATGGCCTAGCACATGGCCTGGCACACGAGCGTGTGAGGTCATTTTGAGTATTACACAGCCTGGCACACGGGCGTGTGGCTTAGCCATGTGACCCAAGTCAAAGAGTTACACGGGCATGGACACGGGTTAGGACACGGCCGTGTGTCCCTATTTCGATTGTTATAGGCCTGAGACACGAGCATGTGTCTCAGCCATGTGACCCCTGTAGTTCAATTTTTCTAACGTTTTCTTAAACATTTCAAATGTTTCTAATTTAGTCCCGAAGAGGGTTCGATTAAGGGACGATATGCATGTATATAAATGGATTGTGCTGTGATTATTATAATGTTTGGAATTGAATGTTTTTATAGTACATTTTTACGATAATTCTCTTTAACCCTATTCCGGTAAAGGATAGGAGTTAGGGGTGTTACATAAGTATTTCGAGGTCGTACCTAAGGAATTGCAAGTTGGAGAATTTCATTATTAAATTAATTTTCGAAAATAATTACTAATCTAGTCGATTTACAAGTTAGTAGTCCAAATCCAAATTAAAATCTTAATTAAATTAATTATCCTAAAATAACCTAATTAAATTAATGAGTATAAAATAACTTAATGAAAGTTCCTATTCATAGTGTTGACAATGCGAGTTCCCAACCTATTTTCAATTAAATGACTAATTATCAATTAGGTTGCTAATTACACTTGATTTATCACCCTTAGCTAAAAATGCCCTCTCGATCTCATATTTACTAAAGATTACCACCTAAGTCACCTTTTTGGTCTCTTCCTTGGCATACAGATACCCTTTCGGTCTCACCACTTGGCACAAGTTATACTCGATAGGATACCCTCTCGGTCTCACCTGTCTCGGTATTCTAATAGGGGCATCACTCCCTAAAATACTAAGCACTCTTCAATAAACACTTAATTTTAGGTAAATAATTACTTAATTAATAAATCATATCCATAAGTAAAACATGTCAGATATGAAATAAGCACAAGATTTATTCTAATAATTATACAAATTTTAATTGGCCAGAGAAACAAAGTATAAATAAAAGAATAAAATATAAATAAAGAAATTGCTCATTGATAATTAATTGAGGTGCAGTGCCGGAGCAATCCCCCGTTCGCAATAGTCTTCACATCGAGATAGGAAGAATCCCGACTAAGCAAACATAAATAAATTACAAAGAAAAATAAAACAAAACTAGTTAATTGTCTAGCTATCGACAAGCTCCCCTAATGAGAATATAAGAGTGTATATATAGGCAAAACCTAGGGAAAAATTAAGGTAATTTATTCATAAAACACCCCTAGTTTAATAAGCTAATTACAACTATAAAATTCTGATCACGCAGTCGCTGACACAGTCTTTTTAGTCATGCTTTTGTCACTATGTCGCGACCTCAAGCCTCCACATCACGACGCCAACCTTGCTTTCAGCCTTTTATGCTTCGAAGTTTAGTGTCACAATGTCGGATGTTGATGTCCTGACACTGTCATCGTTCCTTGCATACTTAAGCCCAAATTGATTCCCTACACACTCAAATAACCCATTAGTCCTACCCAAGGCTCGAGTTGGCCTTAAAGGTCGTCAAAACACTAAAAATTGCATAAAAACACATATTTTACCAATATTAAAGCTAAGCAAATAAAAACCAAACACAAAATAAAAACATATAAAAACACTAGAAAACAAGCTCGTTAAGTGTCGAAAATACCATAATTTGTCACAATGAATTGTGGTAGATTCGTGGGCATGGTATCGACTACCATAATTCATTTGATAATATCATTATAATTTTTTTTCATTATTTTAATTTTGTAAAAAACATATTATTTGAATAGGATGAACAACTCCGTGAGACACAGTGGTATACTGACCGAGCTCGAGGATATCCAACTAGCTTTAGATCAATAAACCAAAAAGGAAGCTAGTTTATGGATTTCAATGTTATTAGTTTTTTATTCTAGCATTTGAAATTAAATATTAGGCACGTGCTAAATTTATAAATTTGCATTGTACTTTGCATGACTGCCATATGCAGATTCGAGGATTCAAGAATACACCCTAGTCAAATTTTTGGCCAATCGCAACATCTGACACATGAAAGTGCCACTGATAATTTTTATAACGGTTGAGATGCACGAATTTGGCCAAGTGATGCGGCAACTTGGGTGTACGTAATGTATTCCTCCACCACCCCAGGAGCTCAATGACCTACACAAGATTGACATGCGGGGGAGACTCGAGGAAGATTGGCCAACATTCTTGTAACATCCTAAAAATCAAGGGTTAGTAGAATCAAGTTTGTGAATCAAGAAAGAGTGATGCATTAATTTTTAAGATCATCTATGCATCTTTAGGAAATAAATAAGGTATTGTTTTTTTGGATAAGTGTTAGTGAAACATTCCGTGAAACCCAAGTTCAAATCCCTTCTCTCTCACCATTTTTATTATTTTGCAACTTTTGCCTTAAACCCTAGTATGCGATGTAATACCCTAATATTGCCTGGCCAAATAAATAATACAAACCAAAAATATTAATAAGTAAATGTCCAAATACATAAGGCCTAACGGGGCCCAACCCGTTTTAACCTAAACTCCCTACTGTCCAACCCATTACAAGCCCAAATCAGAAGTCCAAACTAGCCTAAACTTGGGGCATCAGAAACCCTAGAGCACCAAACAATTCCCAGCGCCGCAGCAACCGTACCACACCTCCACGCGCTGCGCCACGTCCCCAGCTCGTACAACCTCCGTACCTGTAAAATGATCAACAGCACTAGACAGAGAAAAGGAGAATAGCAGAGAAAAAATGAGAGAAAGAATTAAAAAAAAGAGAAGAAGCGAAAGGGACTTTCTTTTGTAATTTTCTTTTTTATTTTTGGCGATAAAAAGCCTTTTTTTTCGGCATTTGTAAAGGACACGAAATCAATGCAAAAAACACAAAAAATTTGAAAAACAGAAAAGAATACATCGTTTAGGTGATCTTTCGACTTGGTTTTATTTTTTAAAATTTTTTATTTTCTTCTTTTCTTGCATTTTCTTCGATTTGTTCTGATTTTTATATGCGAAAAATATAAAGAAGGGAGGGAATCTTACCTTGTCGTCGGTGCCGTTGAAGCTCGCGTCTTCCTCTGGTAATCAGAGTTGAGGCAAAAGGGCGGCGCATGGGAAGGGAACGAAACCCTTAGGGGTTTTTTATTATCTTTTTTTCTTTTCCTTTTTATTCTGAAATGGTGAATGGTTTAACAGTTTTTTTCTGTCTTTTAATACGCCTGTAGAACGACGTCGTTTGTGGCCGGTTTCAGTGGCCTCAAAACGACGTCGTATAGCCTTGTGACCCGATGATCCGATTTGACCCGGGGAGGATCCGCGCATTTCTACTCAATGGTTTATTTCTGAAATTAGTCCCTTAGTATCAGATTTTATTTCAAATCGGTTTTCCTCCAGTTTTTTTAATCGTATCGCATATTTTATTTTATTTTCATTTAGATCCAAGTTTGAACGGCACCGTTTTGAATATTCAAATCATAAGCTAGAGAAGATTTTTGCGTTAAATTGCTGTAATAGTCCCTTTGATGTTAAATGGTTTTCAATTCAGTCGTTTGCATATTTATTTCAAATCAATCCTTAGAATTTTGTTTGAATTCAAAATAAATCCATTTTCATTAAATTAACTGATTTATTATTATTATTAATTTCATTTGTTGTTATTATTTTAATAGTATATTAATATATATTAGTTAACCTAATATTCTAAATTCATAATATTTCATATTTTCATATATATGTATATGTAGTATTTTTACATATATATATAACAATATAGTATTGATTTCAAATGATAATTTTTTTACAAAAGCCTTATTCCTTTTAAATTTGTTATTTTATTTTACTTATTTTAACTTTTTATATATTATTATTACATACTATTATTTACATTAGATTTGACTTATATAAATTGAAATGTATATATTAATTTTGAGTTTTTCTCTTTTAATTCTTTCATTAAGATTCATTTAAACATTTTCTTTGGTTTTAGCATTATTATCAAATCGTTTTAATCATCATATTATTTTTATTGTTATTTTATTTTACTCAGTATCTTTAGGAAATTGATTGTTAATTTTGATGTATTGTATGCTTGGATGTTCCTTAATGTAAATTTAGTTTGCCATTTATCTTTTATTTTGTATATTGCTATTCAATTATGTTGTTTATAAGAGTTGAATTTTATTAAATCCTCACAATTGTTTCATTTCAAAATTCAAAAAAGGGCTTGGTGTTAAATAATTCTCGAGAGAATTGTGCCCTAACGTACTAGGCTTCAATTCTTCTCGATGAATTTATATCATCAAGTATCTATTTTTTTTTGTAAGACCATACAATTGTTAAAATAAAGCTCCTAAGATTACAAAATGTTGGATCCTAACTTACTGGATGTGGCGTTTTGTCGTCTCGTTTTTAAAATAAAGGCAATACCCGAAATTTGGAATCCTCGAGAGAATTGAGCCCTAACGTATTGGGTTTTTATTTTTCTCGTTGAATCTAAATAATCGAGGATGTGCCTTAATCGAAATAAATAAATAGCTCGTTCTCAAGAATTCGATACATGGTGTCCTAATGCATTGGGTATGGCGTATTGTTTTCTTGAGATGAGGATTTTTCTAACAAATAAAAATAAAGGCAATATTCGATATTTGGGAATTTGGTGAAATCGAACCCTAACTTACTGGGTTTTGATCTTCTCTCTTTGCCCAAATAATTAGATATCCTTCTCAAAATGCATAGTTTTTAAAAGTCAAATTTAACTTCAAAATAAAAGGATTATATTTTAAAATCTTTTCAAAATCTCGACATTAAGACATTAGACAATCAATTCGGTACCAATTTTGGGCGTCCCGAGGGTGCTAACCCTTCCTCGTGCGTAACCGACTCCTGAACCTGTTTCCTCAAAATTCGTAGACCTAAAATTGTTTCCAAGGTGATCCGATCACACCACAATAAAAGATCGGTGGCAACTCCATTTCGATTTTCAAAATCGATACCCATTTTTTCAAATTTCAAAAAAATGGTGGCGATAGCTTGGTGACTCTGCTGGGGAAGATTTAGAGAGTCAAGCCGTAAAATTGATTGTTTTTGTCTTATTGTCGAAAATTAAAACTTGATTTGAAAAATTACGATCTTTTTTTTTTGCACTTGTTTGCATGATTATTGTAAATTAAGTTGTATATTTTGGCATCATTTTGCATAAGACTGTTTAGTCTTGTCCTTTTAAGTGGGAGTGAGAAACTAGTCCTTCGTGAGGTTTTCACCTCCGTGCAGGATAGTGGATCATTTCTGGGATACATCCGTAACTATGTCTTCGTGAGATTTTCATTTCCGCGCAGCCATAGGGAAATGTATTCCCCTGAACCAAACTCGGTCTGTATGAGCCTATAATGGGTGAGGATTGAGGAATCTGCGGGTTCGGGTACCTTGACTTTAGAACCAACCCTCATATAGTGGACTTAGTAACTTAACCTAGGTAGAGCCACTCCAAAACCTTAGTATTTACCTGATTAGGTACTTTTTTTCCGTGCTTGCTTCTATTTTGTACTAACCCCTTTTGTTGTGTCTTGATTATGATTGCATTGCATTTGCATCTTAGGAAAGAGATATTGATTCAAGTCCAATTACTAAATTAGAAAGCTTGTCATGGATTACGAATTCCTTGAAAAAGTGGAAAACAATACAACTTCCCAAATATATTCTGAGAAACACAAGAATGGCGATGAAAAAGTTTGTGACCTTGCTTCGTGGCCTGAGGATTCAAGGCGATTGTCTAAGAGCCTTCGACATTCCAACTCCCTTAAAGAAGCTGACGAGCCTTAGGAAGATGGGCAGATGATGGATCGCGACCAAGATCAAGAAAAAGGAGCTAGCAATGGCGTCTATTGGAAATTGGTGAGATTATTTCAAACATGTGCATGAAGAAAAAGATCGATGTTGTTTCTTGGAATATGAGGGTGAGGCCGTACATTTATCCATTTTATGTAAAGGAATTTGCTTTCTAGAAAAGTTTCCTAAATGTAATTGAATCAGAATCAATGTCTCTGTAGGCATGCATTTCATACATCTGCATCGTATGCATTAGAATCCATTGAAAGAGTCTAAACGGGTAAATTTGTTTCAGCTAATCTGGAAAACCAATCAACCAAACATCCTTACGGTACTCGTTGGAAAGCCAAAGAAATGGATCAAAGATTAGAGAAATTGGAGTAAATGCAAAAAGAAATGCAAGATCAGTTACAGATGCAAATGAAGGAACAATTGGAAAAAATTCAACATGACATGACAAAAAGGATGCTGGAGTCTCAAAAAGACATGATGACAGAGCTGACGCAATTATTAAAAGGAATAAATAGGGGGAAAGGCCCTATAGTAAATGATGGAGGAGAAGACAAGGATAGACCTATCTATCCTCTAGGCCTTACGCCTCTGCATGCGCTGATTCAGACCAAGGTGCCTCCGCGCAGACCCTCTGTTTCAATTGAGCCTCAGTGGTTTCAAACTGATGTTTCAATGTCAATGAACTTTCAGGCTAGATCAGGTTCCAATCCTAGAGATAACCCAGTGAATCTTGTTATTCCTGATTTCGATGAAATGACTGAAAAAGAGAAGGCAAACGTCGAACTGTCAAAACAATGGGAGGACTGGTGTAAATGGTTGGAGGAAAAATTCAAAGCCCTGGAAAGCGCCGATAGTCACCATGGGTTCGATGCGAAAGATCTGAGCTTGGTTCCAGACTTAGTACTCCCTCACAAGTTTAAGATGCCTAAATTTGAGAAATACAATGGAACTAGTTGCCCTGAGGCTCACCTCACCATGTTCTACAGAAGGATGACCGGCTATGTCAATAATGATCAACTGCTAGTACACCACTTCCAAGACAGTTTGGTAGGGGCAGCATCTAAATGGTACAATCAGTTGAGCCGTACCGAGATTGGTTCATGGAGGGACCTAGCACAGGAATTCATGAAACAATACAGTAATGTAACGGATATGGTTCCCGACAGAATCACCTTGTAAAACATGGAAAAAAAGCCAGGTGAAAGTTTTAGGCAGTATGCACAGAGGTGGAGAGAGGTTGCAGTCCAAGTCCGGCCGCCACTCCTAGAGAAAGAAACTACGATGCTCTTTATCAACACTTTGAGGGCCCCGTTCATCACTCACATGTTGGGAAGTGCTTCAAAGAGTTTCTCAGATATAATGATGAATGGTGAAATGATAAAAAACGCCATCAGAAATGGAAGAATAGAGGGTGGAGAGAGTAACCAAAAATCAGTCTCAAGGAGAAAAGAAGATGAGATGAATAACATAGGTTATTCAAGGTCAGCAAGTCATCCAGGTAAAGGGGTCACTAGTCAACAAGGTTCAATGAGACAAGAACACAGAGTGAAACCAAGCATCGAGAAGCTCCAGCCACACCAATTCGATGTCGCATGAGAGTCAGATCAACGCTTATTCGATGCGCGCATTGTCGCCCCTTTTTACTCAAAGCCCCTGCAACCTCCGTACCCCAAGTGGTATGATGCAAATGCACAGTGTGATTACCATACGGGAATTGGGGGACATTCGATAGAAAATTGCACTGTCTTTAAAAAGCTTGTTGAAAGGCTCATTAACATGGGTGTTGTCAAGTTTTATGACTCCAGCAGAAAATCTGTTACCCAATTATAATTGATAATGGAGTGAATGCAATGCATGATGAAGAGTGGGAAATGTTCACATCGATGAAAAGCAACTGAATGAGGGACCTTGTTAGATATCCGCCCTTATAAATTTGGAGTGCTCTAAGCAATCAGACTGTGGAAGAAAGCCCTGTAGTTTTTAGAACTTATTTAGAGTAATGTTCAGAACATTTTTGTTGTTTTTAGCCTAAAAATGATAGAAATTCCTTTGTGAAATAGGCTAATGTCTAAACATCATTATTCTAATAAAATACATCTTTGCATTCATTTTTGATCCAATATTCTTTCATTCTTTTAAATAATTACGCATTTATCTTCCACATCATTCTTTCATTCGTAATCATATGGTACAAATAATTATTCATGAATTTATACATTCTTTTATATATTCTTCGGTACTTATTATGGGTTCCCAGTTATCAATTATGTGAATGACTCTGCTACGGACCCAGATTTTCCTTTTGAGCGAGGCATGTGCTTAGAGGGATCTCATGACTTTGAAAATGACAAAGATTGTAGCTTATATCCGGAATTATTGAAGATGGTTGAGCAGGAGGATAGGCAGATCCTACTTCACAAGGAATCATTAGAAATTGTGAGCTTGGTGAAGATCAGGATTGACCTGACTACAAAGACGAAGCAACACATTGTTGAGTGACCTCTAGAGTTCAAAGATGTCTTTATATGATCGTACCAGGATATGCCAGGTTAAACGCTGATAATGAAACCTGCACAACAACACGATGAAAAAATTTTTTGCAGTATGAGCGATGCAATTCTTTGCCGGGGCAATGCATTTCTTGTTGACTCAGTATAGCTTTGCCCGTTTGAAGTCGATTTTCCATCTCTTCAAGTTTTGTTAGATTTTATCCTGTTGGAAGAGGAGGATCCAAAGCTTTCTATCGTAGTTTCACCCCAGAAGGCTTTATGAAAGAAATCTGGTACCAAAAGATCTTTCGCATACGAGGTGAAAGTCGAAGATCTTATGTGTAAAACTTTATTGAGAAGCAATAGTTCTGGTAAAAAAGGGATAACAAGGACTTGCCAAATCCTATGAGGCCAAATTCAAAAAAAAAAAGAAAGAAAGAAAGAGAAAAAATCAAAGTCAAAAGCAAAAGCAAAAAAAAAGAAAAATCAATCAGAATCAAAATCAAAATGAAAATAAAAAATAAGAATAAGAAAAGAAAAGCAGAGGCCAAGGCGAAAACCCACAAAGGGTGCTTTGTGACCAAAGGTGGTTTTGAGTTGAAGACCCGAAAAGGGCGACTCAAATTTTGAGCAAAATGGGGCATGGACATCTCCATCATTGAAGGCTTTTAATGGGCATTACTTCACTGTTGAGGTAATTAATTATTTCATCAAAGGGATAGAGGCTGCGTCGTACGCCAATGTCGTCATATGCTGGAAAATGCATTGAACTTGAATGACTGCACGATAGCTGAGGGCTGTAATCAATTCAAAATCAGACACCACGGTTTGTCACTGTATTGCAAAACAATGAATTGTAAAATGACTGAGACTTACAAGGGTTGGAATATGAAGTTACCATCTGCCTTCTTTGTTTTTAGAACGTTTATCGGAGCTTTAACTAGGGCAACACTATTTTCTCTGGTTTACAAGACGGAAGTAGTTCTACCAATTGAAGTAGAAATCCCTATTCTCTGGGTTTTAGTTGAGTAGAATGAATCCAATCTGATCAAAAGAAAAGGATAAAAACTATTCAGTACAGTCAGATGTACCAAAGGCAAATAATGTGAGCCTACAATCAAAAGGTTTGCCTCAGAGAATTCCATAAGGGGAACCTAATTTGGAGAAAGATTTTTCCTACACAAAAGGATTTTAGAGGAAATGGATGCCAAAGGCCTTTTCCAGAGAAGCTCTGATCTTGAGTAGGATAGATGGTAAAACTCACCAAATCCTGTAAACTCGAATCTAATCAAGAAATACTTCGTTTAAAGAAGAAGAAAGGACTAAGGTGAAAACCCACAAAGGGCACTCGGAGTAAAAAAAATGATGAAAAATGAGAATGAAAAAATGAAAATGGAAAAGTAAAAATGGAGAGGCTAAGGGTAAAACCCGCAAAGGGCACCTTAGGCCAAAGGGAATTTGAGTTGAAAACCCGAAAAGGGCGGCTCAAATATTGATCAGAATGGGGCATGAAGCGATCAGAGCAACTCGTATTTTGATTAGAATGGGGCATGTGGTGAGCTTGCTATGCCTAAATCAACAGGAAAGGATAGGCGACATCTTGGGGCATCGACAAAGCATTGTAGATCTGCTAAACACATGTCAAACTTAGAATGGTCTTCAGAAAGTTTGTACAGAGAAGTTCAAGCTGCGATACCTGGCGCCCCCAATTCTCATATTATTTGTTGTTCTTGGAATACATTTTTCCTTTCCAAGATATACATTCCCAATTAATTCCTGTGTCATATTTCTTTACTATTTTCGATAATTTGTTCTTTTTAGCTATGCTTAGAACCAACTTTATTCTCATCCATTGTTATGACCTTTTTCCAAACATGTTGCATTGGAATAATGATTAATGGACTAATAAAACTTTCGCAAAGGAGGTTTTGCATATTACTCTGAAAAGTTTCTAAATAATATAGGAACCTGAAACAGGACTATAGTTTAGAACACACCGAATTTAAAGGTTGGAAATTTGAGAAGGAAGAGTCTAAATTTGGACTATCTCTTTGGATTTTGTGGTCAAATGCATTGATTGACAAGATGCCATAAACAAGAAAGCAATGATCATCAGGCAATAGGAAAAGGTTACCTCGGGGAGGAGAGCCCTCATTTGCGCATGAGTCTTTGGTACGACACCTTGGGAATGGTGTAAAGGACCAGAAGGATTTAGATCTTGTATCCTTGAATTGTGATAGAAAAGGATTGAGGAAAAGCCATATTTCTACCGTTGGATTACAGTGGGAGAATGATGGTACAAATTTTGCGCCCCAATGGATTAAACTTTGAGGTCTACAGTGGGGGCAACCTGGCTAAATGTTTCTTCAGAAAAGTCAGTCAAGCAAGAAGGCGTTATAGCACATCAGTCATAAAGCCTTAATAAACTTCGAGTAATGACAACCTAAGCGGGATCATTCTCGGAAAAATAAAATTCTGCATTCATACAAACACCATTCACATATGTCTAGTTAGGAGCATTTGATACATTTTGATCATGCCATCCTAATCATTAGGCATAATTAAGTTCATAAACGAATCATACAGGTCATGTTCCCTAGAGAACAGAATGGTGAAATCACAAGTCCTATGTCCCTGGTCAGTAGTGGAGTAGGTTGGAAATTACAGATCTTGTTTCTCTAACCAGTAGTGGAGCAGATCGAAGACGGCGAATCTTACCTTCCCTAGAAGTAGGGAAACAGATTTAAGCCACACGTCCTTTGTCCCTGGTCAGTAGTGGAGTAGGTTGGAAATTGCAAATCTTGTCTCCTTAAGCAGTAGCGGAGCAGATCGAAGACGGCGAATCTTATCTTCCCCAGGAGTAGGGAAACAGATTTAAGCCACAAGTCCTATGTCCCTGACCAGCAGAGGAATAGGTTGGAAATTGCAGATCTTATCTCCCTGAGATTACAACGGAGCAGATTAAAGCTAGTAATCCTATCTCCTTGAGATTACAGTGGAGCGGATTAAAATAAAGGATATTATCTCTCTGAAGTTACAGTAGAGTAGATCGCATCAGATTGAAGCCAGAAATCTCATCTCCCTGAGATTACAGCGGAGCAGATTGAAGCTAGTAATCCTATCTCCCTGAGATTACAGTGGAGCGGATTAAAACAAAGGATCTTATCTCTCTGAAGTTACAATAGAGTAGATCACATCAGGTCTTATCTCCCTGAGATCACGGTGGAATAGACCGAGGAATTACAGATCATATTTTCCAAGCGGTGTAGTGGAACAGATTAAAGCCACAATGGCGAATCTTACTTCCCCGACATTGCAGTTCAAAAGATTAAAGCTACAACAGCGAATCTTACCTCCCAGGCGATGCAATGGAACAGATTAAAGCCACATTGGTGAATCTTGCTTCCCCGACATTGCAGTCAAAAAGATTAAAGCCACAATGGCGAATCTTATTTTCCAAAAGATACGAGTTACAAATCTTATCTCCCCGACGTTGCGGTGGAGTGGATCCAAGCACCAATTCCTATACCTCTGAAGATGCAGCAGGATGGAATGAGGCTACTTGAAGAAAAAGAACACCAAGATCCAGCGCGACTGGGCAAAATTTGGCTATTTTTAGAGTCTTTGCTCTGTTCCCGTTACACAACAACGAGCAAAGAGGGGCAGCTGTCATACCCTAATATTGCCTGGCCTAATAAATAATACAAACCAAAAATATTAATAAGTAAATGTCCAAATACATAAGGCCTAACGGGGCCCAACCCGTTTTAACCTAAACTCCCTACTGTCCTACCCATTACAAGCCCAAATCAGAAGTCCAAACTAGCCTAAACTTGGGGTATCAGAAACCCTAGAGCACCAAACAATTCCCAGTACAAGAAGAATCAGATTACTCTCTCTACGCTACGCATACGTCCCACTGCATACAACCTCCGTACAGTAAAAACGAACAAAGACTAGACAGAGAAAAAAGAGAATAGTAGAGAAAAAACGAGAGAAAGAATAAAAAAAAGAGAAGAAGCGAAAGGGACTTTCTTTTGTAATTTTCTTTTTTATTTTTGGCGATAAAAAGCCATTTTTTCGGCATTTGTAAAGGACACGAAATCAATGAAAAAAACACAAAAAATTTGAAAAACAGAAAAGAATACATCGTTTAGGTGATCTTTCGACTTGGTTTTATTTTTTAAATTTTTTATTTTCTTCTTTTCTTGCATTTTCTTCGATTTGTTCTGATTTTTATATGCGAAAAATATAAAGAAGGGAGGGAATCTTACCTTGTCGTTGGTGCCGTTAAAGCTCGCGTCCTCCTCTGGTAATCGGAGTTGAGGTAAAAGGGCGGCACTTGGGAAGGGAACGAAACCCTTAGGGTTTTTTTTATCTTTTTTTCTTTTCCTTTTTAATCTGAAATGGTGAATGGTTTAATAGTTTTTTTTTTCTGTCTTTTAATACGCCTGTAGAACGACGTCGTTTGTGGCCGGTTTCAGTGGCCTCAAAACGACATCGTATAGCCCTGTGACCCGATGACCCGATTTGACCCGGGGAGGATCCGCGCATTTCTACTCAATGGTTTATTTCTGAAATTAGTCCCTTCGCATCAGATTTTATTTCAAATCGGTTTTCCTCCAGTTTTTTAATTGTATCGCATATTTTATTTTATTTTCATTTAGATTCATGTTTGAACGGCACCGTTTTGAATATTCAAATCATATGCTAGAGAATTTTTTGCGTTAAATTGCTGTAATAGTCCCTTTGATGTTAAATGGTTTTCAATTCAGTCGTTTGCATATTTATTTCAAATCAATCCTTAGAATTTTGTTTGAATTCAAAATAAATCCATTTTCATTAAATTAACTGATTTATTATTATTAATTTCATTTGTTGTTATTATTTTAATAGTATATTTATATATATATTAGTTAACCTAATTTTCTAAATTCATAATATTTCATATTTTCATATATATGTATATGTAGTATTTTTACGTATATATATAACAATATAGTATTGATTTCAAATGATAAATTTTTTTTACAAAAGCCTTATTCCTTTTAAATTTGTTATTTTATTTTACTTATTTTAACTTTTATATATTATTATTACATACTATTATTTACATTAGATTTGACTTATATAAATTGAAATGTATATATTAATTTTAAGTTTTTCTCTTTTAATTCTTTCGTTAAGATTCATTTAAACATTTTCTTTGGTTTTTAGCATTATTATCAAATTGTTTTAATCATCATATTATTTTTATTGTTATTTTATTTTACTCGAGCATCTTTAGGAAATTGATTGTTAATTTTGATGTATTGTATGCTTGGATGTTCCTTAATGTAAATTTAGTTTGCCATTTATCTTTTATTTTGTATATTGCTATTCAATTATGTTGTTTATAAGAGTTGAATTTTATTAAATCCTCACAATGTTTCATTTCAAAATTCAAAAAAGGGCCTGGTGTTAAATAATTCTCGAGAGAATTGTGCCCTAACTTACTGGGCTTCAATTCTTCTCAATGAATTTATATCATCAAGTATCTATTTTTTTTGGTAAGACCATACAATTGTTAAAATAAAGCTCCTAAGATTACAAAATGTTGGATCCTAACTTACTGGATGTGGCGTTTTGTCGTCTCGTTTTTAAAATAAAGGCAATACCTGAAATTTGGAATCCTCGAGAGAATTGAGCCCTGACGTATTGGGTTTTAAATTTTCTCGTTCAATCTAAATAATCGAGGATGTGCCTTAATCGAAATAAATAAATAGCTCGTTCTCAAGAATTCGATACGTGGTGTCCTAACGCATTGGGTATGGCGTATTGTTTTCTTGAGATGAGGATTTTTCTAACAAATAAAAATAAAGGCAATATTCGATATTTGAGAATTTGGTGAAATCGAACCCTAACTTACTGGGTTTTGATCTTCTCTCTTGGCCCAAATAATCAGATATCCTTCTCAAAATGCATAGTTTTTAAAAGTCAAATTTAACTTCAAAATAAAAGGATTGTATTTTAAAATATTTTCAAAATCTCGACATTAAGACATTAGACAATCAATTCAGTACCAATTTTGGGCGTCACGAGGGTGCTAACCCTTCTTCGTGCGTAACCGACTCCCGAACCTATTTTCTCAAAGTTCGCAGACCTAAAATTTTTTCCAAGGTGATCCGATCACACCACAATAAAAGATCGATGGCGACTCCATTTCCATTTTCAAAATCGATACCCATTTTTTCATATTTCAAAAAAATGGTGGCGACATGCGACATGCCTTGTTTTTAAAATAAATATTGCATAATTATTTGAAGAATGAGGAAACAGCCTAATGGTTAAAAGGAATATGAGAAAGCATGGAAATTAAATGAGGTCCCAAGTTTTCGTCCTTTCACTTGCGAAATAATTTATTTTTTTGCAAAAATCCCTTGTTTTTAATGTGTGTGCCACCCAAGCCTTGTAACCTAAGGTATAAATGCTTATTTTTCACAAATAATTAGCCTTTAATCCTCCTCCTCATTGCCCTAGCCGTTCATCTCCTCCTCTCCCTCTCTTTGATTTTATTTTTTTTCATTTCCTCCATTAGTGTCGTCACCTACACCTCTCATTTTGCAATCTCTTTCTTTTTCTTTTTTGCGTCAAGAGTATGCACCATCTTCTTTATTATATTTTTTTCATTTATCCTCATCTAAATCAGCCCCAAATCTAAAATCCTGAACCCCAATATCGATCCTAAGCATTGCCAAGAAAGAGCTATTGCCGTTTCTCTCAACTAGCTGGTAAGATCTCTTTTTTCTTCAAATTCTTGATGAATCTTATCAAGTAAAAAAATTTTTATAGATCCAAAATTTTTGGGATTTTAAATGATTTCTAATTTATTTTTCCAGATTTGAATGACATCTCAAACTATTTTAAAATTCAGCCCCAATTTTGGCCACCATGGGTGGTGATGCGTGCACCTATGTGAATGAAAGGGGTTTGTTTTGTTTCTTGGTTCTTGCCCATATTTTTCCAGCATTAAATTCTGTTCTTGAACCCTCATAATTATTTTTTAATCACATGTTAATTATGGAGAGATGTTCTTGGTCAATTGGCCATTTGAATCTCACAATTCGGGAAGTGTAAGTGCGATTAATTGTAAAGTAGTTCGTTGTTTCGACAAAGTTGTTGGGAAAAGGTTACGGATTGATTAAATGATGGATTTTAATCAATATTTGCTACTGATTTTTCAGTATATAATTGTGTTAGGTACTGACCGGAACACCCCAAATCAACCGTAAAGCCAAAAGTCATTTGTGTGCACGATTCGCAACAAAATAGTGTAAGAAATCTAACTAGTTTGGATTCACAAAATAGTAGTAATTTTGATGATTGGTTGTACCCCATAGGTGGGTGTTTAAGGGCTGCTTAAGAGATGAATTAATTGAATTTATACTAAATTTTGGTTTAGGTTCGTTTAAGGATTTATTAAGGAAATTTGGTAGATTCGCTAGTGTGCTGCAAGGAAGCAAAAAATAAGGTGTGGGTCCTAAACTCATAGAAATTATTTGAAAATGTTAAATATCATGTTAAATTTGATAAATTAGTTTGCTTATTGGATTGGGTTAATAGAAAAATTGTTTATTTTTTGAGTGGTCGGACTAGTTATGTTTCGAGCCTTAAAAGATTGACATTTTGGCAAAATTGCTAGTTTGATAGTATGAATGTTTGATTGAGTTTGTAATTGCATATTTGAGTCAAGAGTTATGAGAATGTTTAACTGAATGATATAATGTGTTCAGATATTAAGCTTATGTATGATTTAAACGCATGAGATATTTTTTATATTGTGCACTGAAATGGGGCTATTTATGTAACACCCCCTATCCGAGACCGTTGCCGGAGTCGACCACGAGGCGTTACCTGACTTAACTTACTAGTTCGGAGCATAAAAAAGTTGCTTTTAAAATTAATTCACTCACATTCAATCAATATGTCCCTAAAAGAAACCTCGAGACCCTAAAACATGCAACAAAAATGGTTCGGGTCCCAACCGGGAACATTAAAAATTTTTCGATTACTTAAACAAATAAAAATAATTTATTTCACTATTCACAATAAAACTGTTCACCTGCGCAGCAGTCACTAAATTAATTATAACTCGAGCTACGAAACTTGAAATTTAGATCCGTAAATTTTCCCTGAAACTACACTCATATATCTTTTACCATAAATATTTTAGAATTTTTGGTTCAGCCAATTAGTACATTTTATTAGTTAAAGTCTCCCCTATTTCACTGATTGACTGTCCTAACCTCTCATCACTAAAATTTAATTATCTCATTGTACAGACTTCATATGGTGTTCTCAATTGTTTCTACAAAAAAATAGACTAAATAATGAATCTAGAAATATAAATTAAAACTCATAAATATTTTTGTACAATTTTTAATGATTTTCCAAAGTCAAAACAAGGGACTTCAGAATCTATTCTGGCCTTGTCTCACTAAAATTCAAATATATCAGAATATAAAATTTCTTTATCCACACCGTTATTTTTCTATGAAAATAGACTTGATAATCTTTAATTCTATATATCATTCACTCTCTTCATTTTATACTATCCTTGGTGATTTTTCAAAGCCAAATCACTGCTGCTGTCCCAAAACTATCACCTAGGCATTCATAATACCAAACATATTCTTACTTAGCCATTTTAATAGCTAAAAATTATCGCATATTTATACATCATCCTTTAGCAATATCATAAGGACATACATTCAAAATGACTAAGTCCCTATACATGCCATGGCTCAAACATTGATCATCATAAAATACCAAGTTGTTGTTGTTGATAGTGTGAGCGTTCTCCGACGTCTTTAAGATCCCCGAATTAGCTTTGTAATACTATAAAAGAAGGAAAATAAAGGAAGTAAGAATAAAGCTTAGTAAGTTTACAAGAAAATAAATAACAACATTTAACACAAATAAATATACTCAAGTGTCATGATCTCTAATTTCCTCTTTACTTAATCTCTTACTCGTTCACTTACTTGTTTACTTAGATAACTCATGATTATAACTTACTCTTCTCTTGCTGAAATGTTGGTTCTCAATTAATAACATAATATGTTCTTAACTCTTATAACTCACCTGAATTTTCTATTTATGCTTTTACCTGAACTGTCATGGAACATAGTTTGTTTACTATCTCGTTGAGCCACATTGGAATAATAAGGATACTTGGGTCTCATATCTGATAATAACATGCCAAAGCCATGTCCCAGACATGGTCTTACATGGGATGTTTCCTGTACTGCCAATGCCATATCCCAGATATGGTCTTACATGGGAGTTCTCATATTGGTGCCCATGCCATGTCCCAGACATGGCCTTACGGGGGACCTCTCATCTCGGTGCCAACGCCATGTCCTAGACATGATCTTACATGGGACCTCTCATAATCTCAATGATGCCAATGCCATGTCCCAGACATGGTCTTACATGGGATCTCTTTACCCAAATGTCATGACATTTGTATCCGATACATTCCTTATGTTTCAACAGACTTTTAACACCGATTCTCATCATCTCATACTTGAGTCAACATTAAATAAATTCATGAAATAAATATATAATTGCTGGAAAATAACAACATTAATAATAATTATTAAAATATTGCATTTATTTACCATAAACTTAACTCGGTACAAAATTTGACCAAATCTAGCAACTTAGTCCTCTATCTTTTTCTTTCCTCAGTCTAACTCCGAATTTCATTCTTCTTGACATATAATAGAAATTTTAGTTTATTTAATACTCACATTCATCAAAACAATCCTTAACTCGAACTTTGGAAAAATTATGATTTTTCCCCTAAACTTCTACAAAATTACACTTTTTCCCCAAAGCTCGGAAATTAATTTTCATCTCTTATTCTTATGTTTTATGACATTCTGAACATTTCTTCCTTCTATGACAATATCAAATTCCCACTCTAGCATGTACTTATGAACATTAGGTATTTTTACCGATTGTGTCAATATACTCGTTTTCACTTAAAATCGACTAGCAAAAGTTGTTTAACATAATTTCAAGCTTCGTATTCTACCATAAAACATCAAAATAAACATATTTCACTTATGGGTATTTTTCCAAATATGAACCCTAGGTTAAATTATTGCTAATATAAGCTAAATCAAGTTACCGAGGTTTCAAAAACGTAAAGAACATTAAAAATGAGGCTTGGAATCACTTACTATGGAGCTTGGAAGCTTGAAAACCCTAACTATGACTTCCCCCTTGCTATTTTCGTTCACCATGGAGAAGATGAGCACATTTTGCCATCTTTTTCCCTTTTAATTCTTTTTATTACTAAATTACCAAATTGTCCCTAACTTAAATATTTCCTATTTCACTTATCTCATGTCCATTTTTGTCTACCAACTTAACCAATGGTCTAATTACCATATAAGAACCTCCAATTTAAAGTTTCATAACAATTGGACACCTCTAACATGTAGAACTCAACTTTTGCACTTTTTACAATTTAGTCATTTTGACTAAATTGAGTGCCCAAACGCCGAAATTTTTGAATGAAATTTTCACAAAATATAAGAAAAATAATTTTTTTCTCATTGGATTTGTGGTCCCGAAACCATTGTTCCGACTAGGCCCAAAATCAGGATGTTACAATTTATGCACAATGAAAATCTAAAAAGTATGTGAAATTGAACGTTATTGATTGATACCAACACAATGGTAATTTGAAAGATTTGAACATTCTTTCCATTTACTAAAAGTATGTTATTATTGAGGACATGCCGAGCATGTCAAATGAATGTGAAAATTATTGAGATATGATTACGTATGAGATGTGTTACATATTTCATATGCATTGGGTTGGGATTTTGTGGTTGACAGAGGAGTTTCGTGGAGTACTGGCGGCATATTATGTCCACATTATTCATAGTCAGTGTACTACACCTGGAATACCGAGGGGAATGGCGATTTATCACCTTTTTACTTGGAGCTTTTCTGTATTCTTACTGGTAGAATTTTCTGCTTATTGTTATCAATGGTTTTAACCACAATAGGCTTAAGCCCATAATGTTTTGGAGTTCGAATGACGAGTTCTGGGAACTCGTGGTGTCTAGCGGATGGTATGGGTAGGAACCTTTTTGCATTGCATTATGTGCACGACATATTCGAATGTTATTGATTTATGCTACGTATTGTATTTTTTTATTGAATGGTATCGAAATTAGTGATTGTCACTCGAATGAATGATGACCTATGCTCATACACTGTTTGACATCAATTTGATAATTCCTATGCAATGATATGAAATTCCTATGATGATTGTTTTTTCTGTTAATGCTAATATGTTTCACTGTATTTAATATTTATGTTTTTTTAAATAATTGTTCGATTCACACTAAGCTTTTCATAAGCTCACCCCTAATAGTGTTTAATTTTTCAGGTAAACCTCGAAATTAGGACCAGACTCGGTATTCAGAGAATCACCTTGTACCTCGAACTATTTTTTTAATAAGTATTAATCAGTCTCTATTGGTTTTGGTTTGTAATTTTTAATAACTTCTGGTCTATGGTTTGGTAACTTCTCTTTTTGGGATTTTTATATGCATGGATTACTCAAGCATAATAACCGGATCATGCATTATATTGGGCTTAAGTAAAATTTGGTATTGTTCCCTAGTTTCCACTGCATTCTAAAGGAACCATTTTTGAAAAACAAATTGATAAGGCAACTATGTTTCCAAAATGACTTGAAAAATGTTTTTTTGTTACATTAGTTTAACATCGAGATTTTTTTTCAAGAAGAGCGACAAGTAAATGATTTTTCTAAAACAACATTATCAAAATGAAATGAATCCTAAACATACATGACCTTATGAATGAATGCTATAGGAGTTTATTTAAAGTCTTCAAAAGTAACGTAAGTTAGCTTAGCCATTTTGGTGGCTAATGTAATCTTTTCAATCTAGCCATAACGTCTAAGCCAGGTTTGGGAGGTTACATTTAGTGGTATCAGAGTCTTGTTTCAAACCCTCAGACTGAGTTTTTAAATCTACTTAATTCAGCATGCTTGCATACATGAAAAAGGGGAAATTTGTGAAAAACAAACCATAGAGAGTTTTGAAAATGATATTCTACATAGAAAATTAGGTCCGAGACTCCGATGCCGGTTGCCATAGAAATGATACTGTTATGTTATAGGTAAACACTTGAGATATATTACTTTAGACATAGACCTGAAATAGTTAGTACTTAAATTTTCTTTGAAACTGTAAGATAGGAAATTGAAAATTGATTGAAGTTAGCTAATGATTTTTTTTTTTTGAAATTGTAGATCAAATTTAATATCATAGGATACATAATGAACAATCATAGAATGAGGAACCTTGGGGCTCAGTGTCGAGCTGCCAGGATGAGTCATCTGCTTTTCAAGGAATTGTGCCTAACCTTGAGACGAATGACGTCGTGATTGCGCATACTTCTAAAGGTGAAAACGAGGATGTTGGAGATGATGCAGTGTCCCAAGCGATATTGGGAGTCTTAGAAATGATTTTCAAGATTATGATTGAAAGGATTAATGTGCAGGGAGAGAGTAAACGCTTAAAGTGCAAGAGAAAGGAAAAGACTAAAATTTGAAAAAGGAGAGTGTCTACTTGCACTGGTCCAAATCGACGACCTTTAAAGTGGGCTAGAGGAGCCAGACCACAACGAAATGTTGTAGTAGTTATTACTAGAGAAATTGTTAGATCAACTAAGGTTTTGGTTTGTAGATATTATGGTAAGTGTCATCCAGTAGAGTTTCTGTTAAAATTTGGAATTTAGGTAAAGGAATTTATTAGTAAAGTTTCCCTAATTAGATCTGCAAGATATATGATGGGAATTTAAGAAAACGTATTGTCTGGAATTGTGTTAGAATCAGAGTTGCATAACGAAAGCTTGGTGTCCTGATTTGATGGAAAAGGGGTAACATATTTTATAATCAAGAAAATTTCGGGGACAAAAATTCTTTAAGGAGGAGAGAATTGTAACATGTCAAAAATTAGGGGTTAGTAGAATCAGGTTTGTGAATCAAGAGAGAATAATCATGCCTTAATTTTTAAGATTATCTATGAATTTTTAGGAAATAAATGAGGTATTGGTTTGTTGGATAAGTGTTAGTGAAACATTCCTTGAAACCCAAGTTCAAATCCCTTCTCTCTCACCATTTTTATTATTTTTCAAAATTTGTCATAAACCCTAGTATACACAATGCCTTGTTTTTAAATAAATATTGTATAATTATTTCAAGAATGTAAAACAAACCTAATAGTTAAAAGAAATATAATAAATCAGGAAAATTAAATGAGGTCCTAAGTTTGAATCATTTCCCTTACGAAATAATTTAATTTTTTGCAAAAATCCCTTGTTTTTAATGTGTGTGCCACCCAAGCCTTGTAACCCAAGGTATAAATGCTTATTTTTCACAAATAATCAACCTTTAATCCTCCTCCTCATTGCCCTAGTCGTTCATCTCCTCCTCTCCCTCTCTTTGATTTTATTTTTTTCCTTTCCTCCATTAATGTCATCACTTACACCTCCTATTTTACAATCTCTTTCTTTTTCTTTTTGCGTCAATATTGTGCACCATCTTTGTAACACCCCTAACCCGTATCTATCATCGAAATAGGGTTACAAAGAATTACCAGAGTTTTCAAATCAAACGAACAAAGATTTCAAACATTTCAAATCATATCGATAATCATATTAAAACCAATCTTAATCATACTTGTTTTCCCTTATATGATCCCCCAAGGCCCTAAAAACACGTTAGAAACAAATCGAGACTAAATTGGAAACTCAAAGTATTTTTCAAAAATTAGCTAAAATTTACAGCACTGCAAGGGTCACACGGTCATGTGGACATTCAAAGTAGGAACACACGGTCGTGTTCTATCCCGTGTCCGTGCCCATGTACCTCATTGACTTGGGTCACATAGCCAAGCCACATGCCCATGTGCCTAGCCGTGTACCCTTCGAAATAACTTCACACGCCCATGCGCCAGGCCGTATACTAAGCCGTGTAACAACCTGAGTTGCAACCCTTTGAAAGCTATAAGAGACACACGGCCGTGTTGCCTGGCCGTGTGTCACACACGGTTGAGACGCACGCCCGTGTCTCTGCCTCTGTAGGCGAAAAATAGGCTATTTTCAATCCATTTTTCTCACCCAACAAGACATGCACCTACAAGCACATTTGCACACAATTACCAGTCATAACAAGGCACCAAAATCATGCATATTCTAGCTATATAAATGTGATATAATAATATACAACCAATATGCCCAAGGGCACTTCAATGATTACATCAAAACATACCAAATGGTGCTAACCAAGCCATTCAAATACTAGCATTAACATTCATATATACCATTCACAATAAAGTACCAATTCACTACATTTCTAAACAAGACACATGTCATAAATAATATGCAAATTCATTACTAACATTTCATCTTCCATCATTCAAACACCTAACCAAATACAATTTCTAGCATAACAACTTAAATTCATCAAGTCAAAAGATACATATGTACAACCTAGAAAACAAAGTGTCCAAACGCACAACTTACTGATCCACTTTTATACCAAAATGGACTAGACACATATACATATATACTTATATCCACATATACATGCCACAATCCCAAAAGAGTTCAAAAGCTACTAACGATGATGGATAGTGTGAGTTGAAGTTTTGATCCGTCCCAAGTCAGCAAAAGTAATATACAAAACGACACATAAACTCGTACAAGCTTATAAAACTTAGTAAGTACATAGCAATTTATTTAACTTAACATTAAATGATTGCACCCTATTTTACTTAATAAATGTTATCGAAACGTAACCACGACACGAAAGTCATATCAAGAGTACCGATGTACAACAAGGGCATATAAGTACGATCAGGGGTACCGAAGTACAATAGGGGCACGTAAGTGCGATCAGGGGTATATTTATATAATAATTAACTACTTGATTATAAAATACAAATACATAAGGAAATCAAATGATATAATTTAATTACTACGAACTTACATCGACCCTATCGCGAAGGAGTACGATAGACTAATCCACCATTTTCGCCTTCCCTCGATTTAAATCCGGTTGAGATCAATCTTGATCTAAATAAATAAATTCAACCAATTTAATAATTATTCTATTCAATTCAATCCAAATTCACATGTTAGAAAAATTACACTTTTGCCCCTACATATTTCATTTCTTTTCAATTTAGTCCCAAAGCTTAATAAATGAAATTCATGCAAATCCATGACTAACTCAAGCTAGCCAAATTTCATATAGGTCCCTGTCATGTCATAAAATTCATTATTTCAATATTTACATAATGAACTTTTCACATTTTTTTAATTTAAACCCTAATTGACATTTTCAACAAAATTCACTTTACAAAAGTTGTTTATCTAACAACATATGTTCATTTTCTTCCACAAAACATCAAATTTACATTATTTCATTCATGGTAACACCCTATACTTTTAACAATTTTGCAAATTAGTTCTTGGGCTAGCTAGATTAAGCTACAACGACTTCAAAAACGTAAAAATCATTAAAAACAAAGTTAAAATTTTTACCATGCAATCCCAAAAGCTCAACCAAACTTTCAAACTCCAAAATGGGATTTTCCAAGCCAAATTTCGGTGGAGAAGAAAGCTCATGAAGATGAGCACTAAATTTTCTATTATCTGCTTTATGATTAATTTACTAATTACCATTTTAACCATAGTTTTTTACCTTTAAAATTTAACTAAACCATGCCCATTTTTGTCCATTAACCATATAAATGGTGTAATTAAAACATAAAACCTCCAACTATTTAAATTCATAGCTAATAACTCCCTTTAATAAATAGAACTCAAGTTTTGCACCTTTTGCATTTTAATACTTTTTTATCGAATTAAGCATGCAAACGGTAAAATTTCTTAACAAAATTTTTATACGATGCTACTAACATGTTGTAGGCATTAAAATAATAATTAAATAGATATTCACACATCAAATTTGTGCTCCCAAAACCACTGTTTCGATTCCACTAAAAATGGGCTGTTACAATCTTTTGCTGTAATTTATCCTCATCTAAATTAGCGCCAAATCTAAAATCTTGAACCCCAACATCGATCCCGAACATTGCCAAGAAAGGGTCATTGTTGTTTCTCTCAACTAGCTTGGGTAAAATCTATTTTCTCTTCAATTTCTTGATAAATCTTGTCAATTAAAAACAAAAATTTCTAGATCTGGAATTTTGGGGATCTTAAATGATTTCAAATTTATTTTTCCAAATTTTAATGAAATCTCAAACTATTTTCAAATTCAGCCCCAATTTCGGCCACCATTGGTGGTGATGTGTGCGCCTATGTGCAAGAAAGGGGATTGATTTGTTTCTTGGTTCTTGCCATATTTTTATAGCATTATATTGTGTTCTTGAGCCCTCCTAATCAATTTTCAATCACATGTTAATTAGAGAGAGATGTTATTGGTCAATTGGCCATTCGAATATCACAATTCGGGAGGTCTAACTGCAATTAATTGTAAACTAGTTTGTTGTTTCGACAAAGTTGTTGGGAAAAGGTTATGGATTGATTAAATGAGGGATTTTAATCAATATTTGGTACTAATTTTCTAGCATATGTGTTAGGTGCTAACCAGAGCACCTCAAATCAACCGGAAAGTCGAAATTCGCTCATGTGCGATGATCGGTTGGAACCCATACGTGGGTGTTTAAATGATGCTTAAGAGATGAATTAATTGAATTTATACAAAATTTTGGTTTAGGTTCATTTAAGGATTTATAAAGGAAAATTGGTAGATTCGCTAGTGTGCTGCAATGAAGCAAAAAATAAGGTGTGAGTCCTAAACTCATAAAATTGTTTGAAAATGTTAAATATCATATTATATTTGATAAATTAGCTTGCTGATTGGATTGGATTAATAGCCAAATTATTGATTTTGTGAGTGGTCGGACCAAGTATGTTTCGAGCCTTAAAATATTGACATGTTGGCAAAATTGCTAGTTTGATAGTATGAATGTTTGATTGAGTTTGTAATTGCATATTTGAGTCATGAGATATGAGAATGTTTGACTAAATGATATAATGTGTTCAGATATTAAGCTTATGTATGATTTAAACGCATGAGATATTTGTTATATTGTGTACTAAAAAATGAGTTATTTATGCATAATGAAAATCTGTAAAGTATGTGAAATTGAACGATATTGGTTGATACCAACACAATGGTAATTTGAAAGATTGGAACATTCTTTCCATTTACTAAAAGTATGTTATTATTGAGGACTTGCTGAGCATGTCAAATGAATGTGAAAAGTATTGAGATATGATTATGTATGAGATTGTGTGACATATTTCATATGCATTCGGTTGGCATTTTCTGGTTGATGAGAGAGTTTAAGGAGTACCGCGCATATTATGTCGCATTATTATTCGTAGTCGATTAATCGCACATGGAATACTAGAAGGAATGGCGATTTATCGCATTTTTACTTGCAGCTTGTCTACATTCTTACTGGTAGAATTTTCTGCATTTTATTATCAGTGGTTTTAACCACAACGGGCTTAAGCCCAAAATGTTTTGGAGTTCATATGACGGGTTCTAGAGAACTCGTGGTGTCTAGCGTATGGTATGGGTAGGAACCTTTTTGCATTGCTTCATGTGCATGACATATTCGAATGTTATTTATATATGCTACGTATTATATTTTTTTCTATTGAATGGTATCGAAATTAATGATTGTCACTCGAATGAATGATGACCTATGCTTATACACTGTTTGACATCAATTTTGCTATGTAATGATTTGAAGTTCCTATGATGGTTGTTTTTTCTATTAATGCTAATATGTTTCACTGTATTCGATATTTATGTTTGTTTAAATAATTGTTCGACTCACACTGAGCTTTTCATAAGCTCACCCCCAATAGTGTTTAACTTTTCAAGTAAACCTCGAAATTAGGACTGGACTCGGCATTTGGAGAATCACCTTGAACCTCGGATTATTTTTTTAATAAGTATTAATCAGTCCCTATTGGTTTTGGTTTGTAATTTTTAATAACTTCTGGTCTATGCCTTGGTAACTTTTCTTTTTGGGATTTTTTCATGCATAGATTACTTAAGCATAATAATCAGATAATGCATGACATCGGGCTTAAGAAAAATTTGATATTGTTCCCTAGTTCTCACTGCATTGCAAAGGAACTGTTTTTGAAAAACAAATTGATAAGGAAACTAAGTTTCCAAAATGACTTGAAAAATAGTTTTTTTGCTATATTAGTTTAACATCGAGTTTTTTTTTCAAGAAGAGGAACAAGCAAACTGTTTTTCTAAAACAACACTATCAACAATAAAATGAATGAATGATTTTAAGCTAACTCAAAGTACAACTACGATTTTCTCTAAAATGAGTTTATTTAAATTCTTCAAAAGTAACGTAAGTTAGCTTAGCCATTTTGGTGGCTAATGTAGCCTTCTCAATCTAGTCATAAAGTCTAGGTTGGGTTTTGGAGGTTACAATTCTATAAGAAGTATATCGAGAATTGGCATCATTGAAAAATTACTTACCAACGCGTGAACTATGTCTCATACCAGAGTTGGAAACATTTTTGGATTACATGGATTGGTTCAGGCATAATGGTAATTCGTATCTACTATCGACTTCAGTAAGGAATAGGCAACGTCGCCGTATGAGGGCAAGACAAGGACCCATCAATCCTAGGTTGGGAGATGATGTGTCGAAGGGATCAACATTTGCTCTATCTCCATAGGAGGACCCAATTTTTGTGCAAACCCCTATTGCATGTAAACAACTAATGCATTGTGCAAGTGTACACGTCATTCAAGTAATAAAGTGATAAGTAAGTATCGTCTCCACAGGGATCAAAATTTGGTAAGAAATTAAGTAAGTTATTATAATCCTAGTGACTATACTGAATAACAGGAAATATTCTCAAGTTGAATAAGATATTGAATAATGAATTAATAAAATCAAATGCAAAAAAAAAAAGAATTGATATGGCAAATAAAATGTTGTGGCAAATTACAGAGAAAAGCAAGAGTGTTTCTGCTGCTAAATGAATAACGTTGGAATTATTCAGGTGAAATGTTCAAATCAAAATAATGGCATGGCAAAATATTGTGTAATCTATGTCCCAGAGAATCAATATTGTGATCTACCTCTGTCGATAGCTAGATCTTAAGCTAGAAATCTAAGTTATTATATGTCTACAGAACTCTGGATTAATAACCATAATGAACATTCTTCTCTGTACAACTCGCAACATCTAAGTATATTTAACCTTTTCAGAATTAAAAATATTTAAAAACACAACACACAATACTATGTCTAGAGCTTGCATGCTTGTATTTAAAATAAGCATAAATTGAATGAAACAGTGATAGAGACAATCTCTAATCATGGGCATTAAATGTAATAAAACATTCACCCAAGATAACTCCAACCCAAAAAGGGTTTAGTTCATGGTTGGAAAAGTTAACATCAAAATAAAATCATTCATCAACATTCTCAAATAAGTTAAAATCACAGAACTTAGGAAAATAAAGTAAAAATGCAGGAATTTCTAACCATACTCTTACTCTTCTCTAATCTTTAGATTGCTCGTGAACCTTGGGTAGATGTCTCTTCCCTTTCTTCACGCCTGTGCTCTGCTCTCTTAGCTGCTACCCTTCTTTCTCTGCAATTTTTCAATTCATTGCGCAAAGAGAAAACTGTTATTACCAATTTTCTTTTCTCACACAAATTCTCCTCCCTTCTTTTCCTCTCTCTCTTTCTTTTATTACATAGATCCATTCCACCTCAACACACATTTTTCATTCCTATTTCAGGTTGGTTTTCCTGGTACATGCACAACTTGGTTTTCCTGGTACATGCACAACTGGCTGAAAGTGGCATGGATAGAGTGCTGAGTCATCTTTCCATAATTTCCATGACAAATCTATTGGCAATCAATCTTACCATTTGCCACGGTAATGTTTCACTTCCCTTATTTTCCTTCTGTATCCTCTTCATCCTCTTCTTCTACCTGCACCTATGTCCAACCACAACCATAACTTTTCCTTCCCCAAGTAATAAAACTAATAAATGATGACCATTATAGCGCAATCCAAGCTTTATTATGTAATGTTCTAAAATTATCCTAAAAATGAAAATGTATTTACTTAATTAAAAATAATTAATTCCATCTAGAGGTCTAAAATATTACTCTTTTTAAGAGTTATCACCTCCCGGTCAACATGGTTCATTTATTTTTGGTTCTAACCTAGTTTATTTGACACAAGCATCATTGCACGACAATTATTCCCCGCATCAACATCTTCAGCTCCAGTTTATTTTACACAAGCACCACAACAGGTACAATCATTCAACACCTTCTCCAGAGGTATATTTCGCACGACTGCCATCAACCGTACCATATTACACATTGATGCCACCTTTTATTCCCAAGCGGCCTATACGACACAATATAGTCTTCCTTCGATAGTGTGGCAAACACCCCAAGCATTGTTGTTCTACCAAGGTGGGTCATCCTTCCAATCGTCGACTCAAACAGAAGGTGATGTACCATGGGCAGCTAGGACACGATCGTAGTCAACCTTGGAGAAAGAAGATGATTGTGGTGATCAACCTTGACGTGCACATGAAGATGAAGACGAAGTCGATAAGGACTCGTTAACCCAAATAGTATGACGGAACCCTAGGTGTGTCCGACGCCCACCCAGTTGTGGCACACATTTAGGACGTTGATGATTATGTTATTTGTAATTTTCCCAAATTGTACAATTTTTTTTGAAAACACAAAAATATATAGACTTTTTTTAACATCTTTTGAGCCCTAATTCGTGCAGTTTAGTTATAATTTTCATCAAAATTCATACTTTAATTATAAAATAAAATATATAGGCTTGGTAAGTTGTTCAATTAAATAAAATTATGCTTATGTTATACTTGCATTATAAAATGTAACGTAACAAATTAATTAATTATTAAACATATTGATAATGTAATTAATTGACAAAATATTTAATTGATGCATGTTTAACCTTCTAAGGTAGCTGAAAGTTAAATTAGCGATGGTATTAAACGGTACATTAGCTTTGCATAAGTTGCAAGATTATTGTGACTAAATTGTTTCAATATAGAAATATATTGTTACCTCACTTAATTTTATATGTGCTTATGAAGATTGATTAATTGATTGAATTGGCATTGAAAAATGTTCAAGAGATTGGTTAATTTAGTAAGTATGTATGTGCAGTAGTTAAAAAATTACCAAGTTGTCGTGAAAATATTTGTAACAGCATGAACATGTAACACCCCAAACTCGTATCCCTCGTCAGAACTGGGTACGAGGCATTACTAAATCACATACACTTGCCTTCATATTAAACCGACTTACAAAATTTCATCCGAATTAAACTTTTTAAATTATTAATGTGCTTTTAAATTTATTTACAACCTGTCTTCGGAATATTATATTCATAATAAATAGAGTCTATAAAACTCGATACCAACTCATTCATATACTCAATTTATCCATTAAATTATTTCAACCTTGAATAATCCACATTATGCCAAAATCAACATTAATAACAATCATAAACCTCTTAACGTTAATTTCACATATTACTACATTACATATCTCAATCCTATGCCCAAGTTCGTATACACAACCATCAACAAACTTATTTCTCCTTTAATCGATTAGTAAATTAGCCTTAGAATTCACATCAACCACTAAAACTCACAATTTTTATGACATCTCATAACCAAATGATTCTAAAAAACAAGACACTTTGAAATCATCCTTATGAGTACAAATATTTCACAAAGCATGATTATCATCCAGCATTATCCATATATCAAAATAACTAATTCATAAATAATAACAATTCAATGTTTTATTTCAATTTCATTCAATTCACAACTCTTTGTGTTCACAATTCAAATTAATTTCTCAATCTAATTTGCATTTTAATACTACAATAATTCTTTTATTTAAAATCAAATCCATAATAGTTCCCATTCAACTCACAAACAATTCAATATCGATATTTACCTCATTTTATTTCTAAACATATTATTCAAAATTTCAACAATTTCTATTAATAAAATTCAATACCGACACGAATTTACTATTCAATTCAGCGTCTATCGATTATAAATGAACATATAGCCAATTATACATGAATCATTCGTATATTTTATTTTTCACATTTTATTTTATTTCTTTCCATTCCATACCATTCCAATCCATTCCATACCATTCCATTTCATTCCATCCCATACCATTCCAGTCCACTCCATACCAATTATACGCAATTCATTCATATAATTTAATGTCTTCCTCCTCCTCTCCATCCCACATCCTTGATACATATAACACACTTAAATGGCATTAAACATAATTTCACCATTCAGTTATTTTTAAATTCAAAGGTTTCTAGTCGAGTTACAGTCACTAAATTATTTTTATCCGAAGCTACGGAGCTCCAAATTAAGTTCCGTTAATTTTCCCGAAACTAGACTTACATTTCTTCTTACCATAAAATTTTCAGAATTTTTCACTTGGCCAATTAGTACAGTTTATTCTTTAAAAATTCCCCTATTTCACTACTCAACATCTTTGACCTCTCTTCACTAAAAATGAATTATCTCACTGTACAGGATTCGGATGATATTTTTGTTTATTTAATTTGAAAATAGACTCATCAAGGATTCTAAGCATATAAATTATAACTCATAATTATTTTTTTACAATTTTTAATTATTTTCCAAAGTCAGAATAGGGGATTCCGAAATCAATCCGACCCCGCCTCACTAAAATTCAAATATATCAAAATATACAACTATTTTGCTTGCTCTGTTTCTTTTATATGAAAGTAGACTCATTAAGCTTTAATTTCATATCTCGTTTAACCACTAATTTAGTTTATACAATTTTTGGTGATTTTTCAAACTAACATCACTTCCACTGTTCAAATCTGTTCTGTTTCAAATTCAATCATTCACATAGCACTACAACAATTTATTTTGTAAACACAGTACGAAACTTCATCACTCCAATTACTCTTTTGCAACTTATCACATTTCAATCACATATTCATATTTGTTTACCAATACTCATATCCCATTAAACATGTCGGTATAATAGCGGATATTCGGTGGTTTGCACATAGTACCACCCGTGTAACTATTATCATTCAATACACGCAGTAGCCTTCACATAGTACTACAGACGTGATCAAACTTTCTGGTTCACGTAGTAGCCTACACATAGAACTCCACATGCGACCTTTCATTCTGGTACACGTAATAGCCTACACATAGTACTACACACGTGACCATCACTTTCACTTTCACATAGTGACCTACACATAGTCCATGTCACACATGTGATCATTTCTGTCACTTCATTCGTATCCCTTTTCATTCCGAATATTCAATCGGGAAATTTCTCACTTTTTCTCATTTTTTTCTTTTTCACTAATCAAAGTCAATTCCTTGTCTTTCTTGACTTATAATAACACATTTAACTTATTCTACACTCACATTATTCAATCCAGTCCAAAAATCACATTTTGGAAAAATTACATTTTTGCCCCTAAAGTTTCACAAAATTATGATTTTTCCCCTAGGCTCGGAAATTAAATTTTATTCCTTTTTCTTATGTTTTATGACATGCTGAACATTTTTTCCTTCTATATCAACATCAAATTCTTTCTCTAACGTACACTTATGAACAATAATAAATTTTAACAATTATACCGTTTCACTCGTTTTCGCTAAAAATCGTTTAGCAAAAATCATTTAACATAATTCTAAGCTTTATATTCCATCACAAAACATCAAAATTCACACTTTTCATCTATGGGTAATTTTCCAAACATAAATTCTAGCTCGAATTAATGGTAAAATTAGCTTAAGCTAATTATCGGGATTTTAAAAATATAAAGAACAAGAAAAACGGGGCTAGAATGGACTTACCATGAAGCTTGAAAGAATGAACAAACCCTAGCCATGGAGGAACCTGATATTCGGCCAGCCCTTATAGAGAAGATGATGATTTTGGCCTTATTTTGTCTTTTTAATTTGTTTTAATTACCAAATGACTAAAATGCCCTTACTTAAAAAAAATCCTATTTCACTTATCTCATGTCCATTTTTTTCCATCACTAACTAATGGTCTAATTACCATATAAGGACCCCTAATTTATAATTCCATAACAATTAAATACCTTTAACATATAAAACTCTACTTTTGTACTTTTTACAATTTAGTCCTTTTAACTAAATTGAGTGCCCAAACGTCAAAATTTTTGAACGAAATTTTCACAAAATATTTCAGTGAAATTGTAGGCCATAAAAATATAGTAAAAATAAATTTTTCCTCCTTGGATTTGTGGTCCCAAAACCACTGTTCCGACTAAGCCCAAAATCGGGCTGTTAGAGAACATGGGTTTAGTAATTCAAAGTTAACGACTGTAATTGATCTAACACAATTATGTCATGTTGATTAAAACTTATCTTTTTGAAAAATTGCATTGGAATTTTTACTTTTTATTTTTGTTACATCGTTAATTTTTAGTTTTTAATCCACTTCTTCAAAACAACATTTTTTCCCAACACCAAAGTGTTTGATTTGCATTTCATAAATATTTTTCTTTCATAGTCCCTGTAGGTAAAATAACTCAACATTTACTTGTGACTTTATTACTTGATAACGATTCTGAACACTTGCACATTTCCATCGTTCCAGTTTTACATCCCAAATGTACACTTATTTACAATATACGAAACAAATTTATTAAATTAGTTTGATTTGTACCATATCATGCTATGAGTTTAAAATTTACAATTATTTATGTTACCTTTTCATTTAAGTTTTTATTCATCCATTTGTTAAGTGCAATATTTTGATAAAGTAAAGATTTGCTCAGAAGGTAAGGAAAAAGATTAAAACTTTGGCTTGCGTATTGTAATATATCTTACTTCAATAATTAATATTAACTTACTCTATATAGAAAATTTAATGAATAAACCAATAAGTTAGTATTTTCATTGCATGAGCTAGTGTTTTAATTAGCTCTTCTCCTCGATGCTCTCAGGTTATGTGGACATGTTGGCTTCGTATGTCCTCGGTTCCTATAGTAATCGCATAACCTCTGTGTGTCTCTCCACTTCTGAATATTCATATTTCCTTGTATCCGAGTTGTGTTTACCCAGCTTTCAGCTTGCGTTCCAAGTTCTTATTTGGTAGCAAGTCGAAAGGAGCGTGCAAGGTAGGTGGCCACATGATTTCATCCGAGACAGGTGGAAATTTAGATTTTTAAATATTATACTGCGCTCAAGTTTGTAAACTTCTTCAATGTATGTCTTGCAATATACACGTGTTGAGGCACATGTTGTAATTGCATGTGCACATGGATAACGAAGCGCTTGAAATCTCCCACAGCTGCAGGTCATTTGTCTAACCCGAAATAATATATTTGGTCATGAGTGACACACAGAAGTCATTGAGTTCGTGATTTCTACATTTTCCCAAATATCTTTCAACACTAACTCGCACCAAACTTGATCGCCATTTCTTTGCCCCGTGTATGTCTCAACCCATTTTAAAAACAAGGGTGCTAATTAGAAATACATTTCTTTGACCACCGAGGTTACCGACAAATGATGCATCCCCTTGGAAACACAAAAAATATAGATTTTTTCATGCTCTTTTTAACTTAAATTCATGCAGTTTCGTAGTAATTCTCTTCGAAAAATATAATATAATTATAAAATAATTGAATTGTACTTAAATTATTAACATATTGAATTTTAATTGATTTTATAATAAATTTTCATAAATTTTTATTTATTTTCGATAGACTTGCACAAAGGGTCAAAATTAGCTTAGCAGACACTGCTAGAAGCACAAAACCATGAAGCAATTTTTGAAGCTTCGAGGCGAATTAGCTTTTCAGACTAAGAAGGTCCAAATTATGAATATTAATACATAATATAATTAATTCTAATTTTTATCCAATTTATTTTTGGTTAAATAATTATTATTAATTATATTATGAATAGGAGGCCCAGTTGTGCTAATACAAGAGACTGATCCAACCGAGAAATCAGGCTGCTCAAAACAATCCAACATGCTGACCCAATCAGCTCAAAATAGATAATTTATTGACTTGCAAATCAGCCCTTGAAGTCTCCTTGAAATTGCATTCAAACCCCTCCACTTTCTGTGCTTTTAAAGATTCACCCAAGCTAAATTTAGCAAGTTTGAAGCATTCAAACTTGCCACATGTGTGGCCGGCCAATGGGGTATATGGCTTCTGATTTATTGCTATTTTTAGCAACCAATCCCACCTATAAATACCCCCTTCACCTAATCATTTCAATACACCTTCATCCCACACATCTCTCTCTTTTTCACTCACTTTTTCTCCATTGTCCCATTTTTTCCCTTTTATTTCCTTTATCGATTTCCCTCTTGGAAAATAGCTCTTCAACCACCTTGTTGTTGTCGTTCCAGCCAAAAGCGTCAATTGAGGAGTCACCTAAATTAGAACTGAATTACTTATCTTACATTTAAAATATGTTTATTTAAGTAAAACTTTTACTTTGCCTGTGATTATTTCAGCAGAGTTGACCGAAGAGCAAGAAGAGAAACTCATCCTAGTATTGAAACAATTAAAAAAGGCTATCGGATGGACCATAGTTGATATTCGTGGCATTAGTCCATCTGTATGCATGCACAAGATCATCCTAAAATATGGTGAGAAAGGGACGATTGATGGACAATGAAGACTGGACCCCATCATGAAGGACGTGGTAAAGAAAAAGATCATAAAATGGTTAGATGCGGGTATATTTACCCCATCTCAAATAGTTCAAGGGTAAGTTTGGTCCAATTTGTGCCAAAGAAAGGAGGTATTATGGTAGTTGAGAACCAGAATAAGGAATCAATACCAACCAGAACGATTACTGGATGGAGAATTTGCATAGATTACCGAAATTTAAACAAGACGGCTAGGAAGATCATTTTCCTTTTCCATTCTTGGACAAGATGCTGGATAGACTCGCGGGGTGATACAATTACTATTTTCTCGATGGATACTCGGGGTATAATCAGATTACAATAGTGCTAGAAGATCAACACAAAATAACATTCACATGTTCATACGATACATTTGCATTTAGACGCATGCCATTTGGTTTGTGTAATGCACCTGCTACATTTCAAATATGTATGATGTCTATTTTTACTGACATGGTTGAGAAGTGTTTATGGATGATTTTTCAGTATTCAAAGATACATATGATGATTTCCTAGCCAGTCTAGCCAAGGTACTAAGGCAATGCGAAGAAACAAACCTCTTACTCAACTAGGAAAAGTGTCATTTCATGGTGTGAAAAGGTATTGTTCTAGGGCATCAAATAACGAAACATAGAATCGAGGTAGATAAAGAAAAGGTAGATGTTATCAAGAAACTCCCACCTCCAACATTTGTAAAGGGTGTTAGGAGCTTTTTAGGTCACGTCGATTTCTATTAGAGATTTATTAAGGACTTCTTTAAATTGTTAAACCCTTATGAAATTATTAGAGAATGACATGATTTTCAAAATAAAGAGTGTTTAAGAGCTTTCAATGATTTAAAGAATCGATTAGTTTTGGCACCAATCATTGTCACACCAGACTAGGCTTTACCATTTGAATTGATGTGTGACGCAAATGACTTCGCGATAGGAGATGTGATGGGCCAGCAAAGGAACAAAGTTTTTCATCCCATCTACTATGCAAGTCAGACTCTAACGGGAGATCAATTGAATTATACGGTAACAGAGAAAGAGTTACTTGCTATTGTGTTTGCTTTTGACAAGTTTCGATCTTATCTTGTAGGTACCAAAGTGATTGTCTATACAGATCACTCAATAATTAAGTACTTGCGAAGAAAGATGCTAAATCAAGGTTGATTCGATGAGTAATTCTACTCCTAGAATTCTATCTAGAAATTCAAGATCAACAGGGAGTAGAAAAAAAAGTAGCAGACCACTTGTCCAGATTGGAGCCGCAAGAAGGGACTTCTTCAAGTATACCCATTCACGAGACATTCCCAAATGAACATATACCTAAGGTAAATCATATCCATAATACCCCTTGGTTTGTTGATTTTGCTAACTATTTAGCTTGCGGTGTGATGCCTTTTGATAAGTCATATCAATAAAAGAAAATTTTTCTTCACAATGTGAAGTGTTATTTCTAAGAAGAACCATAATTTTTTAGAAAGTGTGCAGATCAAATGATCAGGAGATGCGTGGCAGAAGGTGAAGTACATGAGATTTTATATCATTGCCACATAACTCCAAGTGGGGGACACTTTGGAGGTACATGTACTGTAACCAAAGTATTGCAAGCTGGATTTTTTTGGCCAACGTTATTCAAAGACGCGTATGCTTACATAAAAAGTTGTGATCGATGCTAAAGGGTTCGAAACGTCACCAACAGAAATGAGATGCCCCGAACAAACACCATTGAGGTAAAATTATTCAATGTTTAGGGTATTGACTTCCTTAGTCCTTTCCCTTCGTCTTTTGGTCACAAGTATATATTGGTAGCAGTAGACTACGTGTCTAAGTGGGTTGATGGCAATGCATATTCCATGAACGATGTCAATGTTGTGATGAAGCTTTTGCAGAAACATGTGTTCACAAGGTTTGGAACTATGGGTCCCATTTTATGAACAAATGGTTGAAATGGTTACTCGATAAACATGGAGTGAAGCATAAGGTTGCCACAGCTTACCATCCGCAGACAAATGGGCAAGCTAAACTGGCAAACAAAGAGATAAAAGGCATACTCAAGAAGGTAGATTGTCCAAACCGACGAGACTGGTCCAAAAAATTTGACGATGCTTTATGGGCATATAGAGCAGCATACAAAACACCTTTAGCGATGTCACCCTATAGATTGGTTTTTGGGAAAGCCTGTCATTTGCCCTTGGAATTAGAACATAAATTTTATTGGGCTCTCCAACAACTAAACTTGGATCTTAAGCTTGCTAAAGAGAAACAGATGTTTCAACTCAATGAGTTGGAAGAGTTCCGAATGTTCTCATACAAGAATGCCAAACTATTCAAGGAAAAACTTAAAAGATGGCATGACAAGCACATTTGAATTCAAGAGTTTGAAGCAGGTCAGCAAGTCTTGTTATTCAATTCCAGATTAAGGATCTTTCCAAGTCAATTAAAATCACGTTGGTCCGGTCCATTTACAACTCACCAAGCTTTTTCATATAGAGTTGTCGAACTTCAAAGTAAGGGAGATAATTTTCGAGTCAATGCTCACTGCTTAAAACATTACTGAAGGGATGAAATTAGGCGAGATAAAGTCTCGTTCATTTTATCAGATACTTTTTTTCTTGTTTTCTTTTAAATAAATGATTTAGGGTATATTTTTGAGATTAGTATGTTCAAATGAATTTTGTCTAGGAGATTAGAATTAAAGCGAGATCGCTTGTAACCCCTCCAATCTTTCTTGGGAATTGATTCTAACATAATCTTCCGAGAAATTATTCCCTAAATGGAAAAATAAATTTTTAGTTTTTCAAATAAAAGGTTTGATTTTGATCCAAATTTTAATTGCAGCTCAATTTTCGAATTTTCTTTAAGTTTAGTACTTAATTGAATTATTTGAAAATTTTTGTTGTTCTTTTGTAAATATAAAAATTAGCTCTCTTTTGTAAATATTTTTAAAGGCAACTAAAATAAAGGTTTTTAATTTAAGTTTTAATAAATAATGTGATAATAATTAATATATAATTATATTTATTATAATGTATACTAATTATTATCAACTTTGTATAGAATTAGGATTAGTTTAAATTTTATCAAAATTTAATAAAATTTATTATCAAAATTTAATAAAATTTATCTTAATAAATAAAGTAATAGCAAATAATATTTTAATGTACATTATATTATTTATTATTATTATTAACTTTATATTACATTAGGACTTAGAATATTTTATTATTAATTTGTTCTAAGAATTCTAATTGAACTCTTACCCTCTATCACTTTAAATACCACCTCCTTCATCCATTATTCACACCATTCATCTAAATTCCCCATACACCCGTTCCACCGTCAGCCTTAGCATCCAAATCCACCTAGTGCTATAGCTCTTAACCACCGCCAGTAACACCGCCCAGCAACTCCATTCAACCAGAAGCTGCACATGCCCATTGCACGCACTTGGCGCACCTACCCAGCAACTCCCGCACTAGCTCCTGCGTGCTGCGACCTACCTTCTTCGATCCAACCGACGCCTTTTGCACGCTACCAGCACCTTTTGCACACCACTCCTTTCTACTTGCTCACGCTCACCCTGCTCGTGCCTTGCTTGCCCATCAGCTTTGCTCGCATCGCTGTTGTTGCCGTTCTTTCCTTCAACCCGTGCGCAACCTTGCACAAACCGCAATGCCCTTGTCACCCTTACACCATATCACCATTAAAAATTGTTGCTACCATATCACGATCACCTTCCAACCAATCCTCGTTCGAATTATTTTGCTCCTAATTTAGTTTTTATTATTAGGTCTTATTTTTCTTTACACAAAGGTGGTAAGAAATTCTTTTTCTCTTAAATTTTAATTATTTTCAAATTTCATTAATTGTTAAATTTTTAAGTTAATTAATTTTTTTAGAAAATATTTGTTTCCATCTTATGTTCAGGTTAATCATGCCTCACAAAAGAACCTGCGCCTCTGTCCAAGTTAAAGAATCACAAAACAAAGTCCACTGTGAAGAAGCTAAAGCGAGTTACGATAGCATCTTCAAAAATCAGCAAATGCTCCCTAAAAAAGGCTTTACGTTGAAAGAAAGAAACTATATCAATTTCTCGGCGTGCATTCAAAAAATTGCTGAAGCTCTCAATTGGGAGTTGTTTTGTGAAAAAGGACCTAGTGCAGATGAAGAGTTAGTTCGTGAATTTTATGCTAATTTGACCTCAAATGAATTAATAGAAGTTTCTTTTTGAGAAATCAAGGTACCAATAAGCTTGAACGCTATTAATGAATTCTTTGATTTATCTGATTTTGAAGACGATGAATACTCTTCTTTGATGAGAAATATTGAGGCTAAAAATTTGCTAGAAATTCTCGTGGAACTTACAGTATCGGGCTCTAAGTGGACTATGTCAAAGCATGGAACTCACACGTGTCGTAGAGATTATTTGACACCATTAGTAAAGATATGGTTCTATTTCATTTGATTCAGCCTTATGCCTATTTCACATGGGATTACAGTTTCATTAGAGTGAATGGTCTTGTTATACACGATGTGTGAAAAATCTATCTGAGAGAAATGTGAAATTGTGCCGCTAGACATTCTGGCCCAACTTAATTTCCCTTTACGATAACAATTTTGTGCTTGAAAGCTAAAATTCTTGCAAACGTAAAGAAGACCATTTATAGCCAGGGTATAATCACAGATTGGGACCTCTACCAAATAGCCAGAGATTCTGTTCTGCAGCAATGAGCTGAAGAGGGCGAGGATCCCGAAGAAGAAGAAAAAGATCCCATAGAGATTGAACCAATGCAGTCAGCTGAAATCCTTGATAAGGCAGAACCAATAGATTCAATAACCGAACCTAACATGGCAACCTCAACATTCAGAACTCAATCTCCTTACCCAGATCTTCATGATGAGCTATCAAAGTTAATGGACCTAATGCAACATATGCAATGGCAACAACAAGCTTACCGGAGATATTCAAAAAATACAGGAAAACTCACTGAGAAGCACTCTTATGAAAATATTCAATGACCCATTTATTTTTGTACTTGAATTTCCAGATTTTATATTTGAATGATGGAGTCCAATATCGAAGATGGAATGAAGCGATTCATGCAAAAACAAAGATGATGGAACAAAAGATGAGTCTGATTCTGAGGAATCTGCAAATAAATAAAAAAGGGGGATCTTTACTTTATGTTATTTTATTTCCTAGGTTATTTTAGAATTAGGTTCTATTAGGATTTTTATTTCTCGCATAATAAAACAAGAGGTGGAAATCATAAATAAAAAAGGAACAAGTTGCAAAGTACAAAGTGTGGCAATAGTTATATACATGTCTAGGATTGGATCTAGAGAGAGCTTGGTACTTAAGCGATCAAATTGACTCACCTCCTCTTTTCTAAAGTCCTACCTGGTGTATAGTATCTATTCACTTCTAATAATGAGGGCATTGTTCAACTTAAGTAAGGGGGACTGAAAAATTAAAATTATTTCCTCTCAGGATAAATATTTCTTTTAATTATGGTTAGGTTATATTTTGTTCAAAAATTTGAAATTTTGTTAAGTATGCTAAACTTTAGTATGAATAAAGTTATATTATTTCAATAATTTTTATGTTAGCTGAATTATGACATAAATGTACTCTTAATAAAGTATGTAAATTATACCATAAAAATTTTAGTTCCTTAGGAAAGCTAGGCATGCATGAAAGTTTAAGTCTCTAGATTTGACTTAGTAATTTCTTGAGGCAAAATCCTAGGAAGCATGGAATGTTGAAAATGATTTAGGCAAACTTTTTTTTGGACCGTTTGAGCCTTTCAAGCCAACCTTGATGAATTTTTATCCGTTGAAACCCAACTTTGAGACTATATGGCCTAATTTTATCGAACATTTGCAATATTTAGTCATCACTTCTCTCATAATATTCTTTAAATTGTCTCAAACACTAGACTTAGTACTATTTAGAATATTCTTTGGAAATAAGTTTAGGGGAGTTGAAAAGAAGTATCAAATACATAACAAAAGCATATGTACTCGAAAGAAATAGAAGTACAAAAGAGCATATAAAAGAAAAATAAGTTGGCGTATTAAAGGCAATTATTCTAAAAGTCTGAAGCAAGCTGAGTCTAGGGTATTTACCCTAAATTTATCTATCTTTTACCTACCCCTAGCCTAGCCACATTACAACCTATTTAAAAAACCTATTGATTTAAGGTTCTATGCTACCTACATTAGTGGAGAGAAATTGCTATGTTCAACATATGAAGGCATAAATTAAACTCGACGATTACAGCTTAATCTTAAATAAGGAAATAAAATCAAATTAGTAGGGATGTAACATGTATCTATTAAGAAAGCATTTCGTCTATTTTTACTATCATAATAATATTTGAGATTAATTTGAATGATATGTATACTTAAGTGGCATAAATATCAAAATTCTTGTTCTTGAGCATAAGTATATACTAAATTCATAATTTTGGGGAAAATGTTTTCTGAAGGAATTTTCAAAGGTGTTTGTAAGAAATTTTTTTCAATTTGTCCATTACTCGGGACGAGCAATGAATTAAGTTTGGGGGTGTGGAAACACAAAAATGTATAGACTTTTTCATGCTCTTTTTAACTCAAATTCATGCAGCTTCGTAGTAATTCTTGTCGAAAAATATAATATAATTATAAAATAATTAAATTTAACTTAAATTATTAACATATTTAATTTTAATTAATTTATAATAAATTTTCATAAATTTTGATTTATTTTCGACAGATTTGCACAAATGGTGAAATTTCGCTTGGCAAACACTACTAGAAGCACAAAATCATGAAGCAATTTTTGAAGTATCGAGACGAATTAGTTTTTAAAACAAAGACAGTCGAAATTATTGATATTAATACATAATATAATTAATTCTAATTTTTATTCAATTTATTTTGGGTTAAATATTTATTATTAATTATAATATGAATATGATGCCCAGTTGTGCTATTACGAGAGACTAATCCAACTGAGCAATCGAACTGCCCAAAACCGTCCAACATGCTGACCCAATCTCCTTGAAATTGCATTCAAACCACTCCACTTTCTGTGCTTTTAAAGATTCACCCCAAGCTAAATTTAGCAAGTTTGAAGCATTCAAACTTGGCACATGTGTGGCCAGCCAAGGGGGCATATGGCTACTGATTTTTTGCTATTTTTAGCAGCCAATCCCACCTATAAATACCCCTTCACCTACTCATTTGAACACACCTTCATTCCACACATCTCTCTCTCTTTCACTCACTTTCTCTCATTTGTTTCTCATTTTTTCCCTTTTATTTCCTTTGCTGATTTCCCTCTTGGAAGAGAGCCCTTCAACCACCTTGGGTAGTAGCATTCAAGAGCTTATAGAAGCCATGCAACAACAAGAATGAGCGGAGAAGGAGAGGAGCTCACTAGTCTGGCTTCAAAGAAACACGAGATTTGATTTTAGTTTACTATCCTTTAACTTTTCTTGTTGTTGTTATGAACATGTCTATGAATATTTGTTATGTTGTTATTCTAAATTTAATTAACATGGCTTAAATTTCATTCGTGTTAGGTTGATTACATTTCGTCTACTTAAGTTTATAAAATCATGTTTCTATTGTTATATGTCTTAGTAAATTGTTTGATTAAGTAAAACCATGATTATGTTATACTTGCATTATAATTGTAAGGTAATTAATGAATTAATTATTAATCATATTGAAACTATAACTAATTGACACAATACTTAATCAATGCATGTTTAATCTTCTAAGGTAGTTGAGGGTTAAATTAGCGATGGTATTAAACGGTACTTTAGCCTAGCATAACTTGCAAAATTATTGTGATTAAACTATTTCAATGCAGAATATATTGTTACTTCACTTAATCTTTTACTTGCTTATTAAAATTGAGTAATTGTTTGAATTGGCATAGTAATATGTTCAAGAGATTAGTTAATTTTGTAAGTCTCATGTGCTATAGTTAAAAATTACCAAGTTTTCATGAATTTATTCGTAACAACATGAGCATTTTTTAATAATATTAAGTTAAGAAATGTAATTGATCTAACACAATTATGTCATATTGATTAAACTTGTTTTTCAGAAATCGTGCATTGGAATTTTTATCCTTCTTAGTTAATTTACTTAGTTAAAATCTAGTTTTATTAAACCTTTTTTCAAAACAAACAATTTTCCTTCACCAAAGTGTTTTTAATTGAATTTCATAAATATTTTCTTACGCAGTCCCTGCGGGTACAATAACTCGACATTTACTTGTCACTTAATTACTTGATAACAATTGTGTACACTTGCACATTTCCGTCGTTCCACCCTTTCAGTATGGAATTAAGGTATTCTACTAGGTTCGTGCTCATGTGCCCGTATCATAGTCCTCTATCATACGACTGCGTTCACTATTCTTTTGGTATTCCATCAAGGTACTCCACACCTAGTCAATTTACAGCCCATAGTCTCTCCAACATTTCATGGAATTGATATTGGACGAGCTCATACCCTATCGACGACAATCAATATAGTATTAAAAAAACCATCCAAATGTATATGTTAAACTATTATATAAAAAAGAAATTCTATGCACAACGTGCCCATGTTAATGACATGTCGCCACTCTGCATCCTTATGGTATCGGACCATGTTGTTAGATCCTATATGATGCAAGCAATATCCATAGTTTGCACGATTCTATAGGCTTGAACATCGATCAAAAGAAGTTTGTATTTCGGTGCCCCTATCAAAAATAATGTATACATCGGGTTGCGGAACAACATGTCTTCTTAGGTTAGTTAAGAAGAAATCCTAGTCATCCCCAGATTCTTCGAGATTTATTGCAAAAGCTATTTGCAGGTTTCTTCGGTTACCATCCTATGCAACAACTAATAACAACTTATGGTCTAATCTTTCGTACAGGAATGTGTCATCAATTTGTACAAGTGACTTACAATACCACAATGCAATTTTGCATTACTTGAAAGTCCAAAAACACGAAGTGGAAAACTCTTTTTCCAGGGACCAAGTGATCGTCATAATATACAGGCTTCGTTTCCAACCCAGGTATGGACCCTAGTACGTACCGCTTCAGTACCTGACACTATTGCCACAATTCATTGTAGGATTTCTCCCACCCACTATGCATCTTCTCCAATGCCTTCTGTTTTTCCAACCATGCCATGTGGTAGGACGCAGTGTAATCAAACTCGCTACGGATGTGTACGTTCACAATTGGGACCAAAATCCTAGGACTCACTTTGAACATGGGTAATATAAAGTCAAAAATCATGTCCAAATCTAATTTTAGATAATCGTTTGACATGCATGAAAAATAATAAATTAGGTCACCATACATAATAGAATGTCAGAAAAAATGTCAGAATTCAAGTCGATGTTTTTAACCATGACACATACTAGCTACAAAACATGGATGTGGCATAGTAAACTTCCTAATCCTCCAAAATGCCAACTTCTTCCTCACATATGCTATGATTTTTCATGGACATCCTATTTCATGCGTTGTGCATTTTGCCTCATATTTCTCAGATTGAGAGTATGTAACGATAAAGTTGACATCAAGTTGTTGACAAAATTATCTTCAATATCAAAATTTGTTGACAAACTTCACCCTAACCTTTAAACGGTCGAAATTTGTTGACAAAGTTGCATACCCTAATCTTCTATAAGGGATGTCTAGGAATTCTAAATGACCTTCAATATCAAAATCGAGCATACAAATGTGGGGTGGGGGTTTGTACGCTGCCAAACCTGGGTCATCCTATCGATCGATGTTTGAAGCTTGACCGTCAAATCCATCGTCTTCTAGTTCAATAAGAATGGTGTCTGGTTCTAAAATTACTGCAAATTCCTTACCATCTAGTCCAACCTCCTCTATTGGGTCATTATTTGTTTTGGACCCCTCTTCATCCTCTTCATTCTCTTTTCCCTCTTCGTTATCAATAGCAGTTACTTCTACCCCTTGGTTGGATGTGCCCTCATCGATCGAGGTTACCAGGAGTAAATCATCTGTTTTTGTAAATCCGATGTCAATCCCAAATTCACTTCTGTTTGGCCCACCCCAGTAACTTGATGGGGTTCTCATGTGAGTGTTACCAGTGTTGAGCATAGGCATGCCAAAGTTGACATCAAAGGCACTGGCAAAATGTCAGGTAGGTGTGTCATAGTCCCACTGACCAAATAGGCCAGACTGTCCCTCAGAGTTGAAATTGAGGGGAAAATGCCTCACCATTGATGAAAATTTTGGGGTGCCTTGGTATGAGCTTTGCAGTAATTATGTGAATCCACCGCACAACATGTGATCAGACTTTTTGCTTCTTGATCTAGCATGGAATTATGCAGACATGGTGTAATCGAGCTCAAGTCACCTTCATCCTCTTCGACAAAGTCAACATAATTCTAGTATAGCATTCCCACTAGAGAAATGGGATTCAATCACTATTTCTAGATCATTGCCCCATGCTCAAAAAAGGCATATCTAACGGATCGACCACGCGCGTGTGCGTTAAAACAGACGATTTTGAAAAACTATTTTTTAAGAGTGGTTTTAACTGCAAGCATACAGGTCAAGTGTAATATTTATAGTGTTCAATGGAACACTAGAGTATTCCAAGGGTTTGAACCCAAATGATTGTCAAGTGGGTAAATGTGTTTATCAAGTTAATTACAAGTTAAGTAATTACATCTATTCGAGTCAGAAATTATTAGAGCAAGTTTAAATAAAGTTGTTTATAAACTAAAATTAAACTATTAATTAAAATACTAAGCTAAACTTTCTTCCTAAAGTTTTAGATAATGTACGTGACGCCCTAAACAAGGTCGGGATGGTCCGACCCAAATTTCAAACATCACATTAGCCACCTAGGTGACTCTTTATTTAAAACTTTACGAACCACACCAACCAACTATACACACCACGCATTTGTAGAATATTTCATATGGGAAATTAGACCAAACTGCATGCCTTTCTAAATTAATCATTTATTTCACACAATCAAAAAGTTATTTCGTGTACCTTAATACTCGGTGGTCTCCTTTAGCTGCAAAAATTTTTTAGTTCATTTAATTATCATCATAATAAACAAGTAATAAAACCATCAAAATAAGCAATCAAGCAAGCAATTATAACATTCAAAAATCCCCAAAAAAACAAATAGTTCGTAATGCTCGTTTACAACCTGTTGAAAATTTTAATTAAAATGTCTAAGTCTAATTCTAAAACTCAACCCTTGGAGCGACCGACATTGTCTTCACGTTGGAGTTTAAAAGCTCAAAAAACATACTCTAAAAAAATTTCTTGCCACCCTCCTCGCTAACCTACGAACTATTTATCTGTAAGGTAAAGTAAGGAGTGTGAGCTTGGAGAAGCTCAGTGAGTACACATGCATACAACACAAATATACACACCAGGCATGTTAGGATTTAAACATACTTTAAAATTTAGATATAACAAAAGTTACACAGACAACACAGTGATATATTAGCAATTTGTGAATATGAAACATAGTCAAATTATATACTCAATGGATAAACAGATCACCAAAACACACCACACTATCTACGGTGAATGAAGCTATGCTCGACGTTTCATTATCTCCCCAACACTATCTCCGGGCCACAATGCCCAACACATACTAAAAGGGTGAGTACTCACAAACTTACGGTATTCCAATAATATCCAACAATTTCAAGTGTTTACATTGCCAACATATCTAATTAATCACATTTTATTACACAATATTATTGGCTCGCACTACTGTTGAGATCGCACTTAGCATTTCACAAAATATAATTTTACACTAATCAGAACTTGTAATATCATAAAACTCATAATTCACTTACGAATTCGTACATGCATAAATGGGCACTATCAATAGAATTCACATGTTATAAAAGTTCAGTATTATATTATTTATTTTATGTCTATTCACAAGTACTACGAACCATATACAAATATATATACACATACTTATTTAGTGACCTTTGTCACGTCAAATTTTAGCATACATTAAAAGTCTCATATACATTTATATATATATTAGATAATACAAAACCTATAACCGCATATATATTATATAATAAAACCCACACATATATATATGACTATGTGTATGATGACCCACGCAAATATATTATACATATAACACCCATGCACCAAATATATATCATACATATAACATCCATGCACTTAAATATATATTATATATATAACACCAAAACCCATATATATTATATATAAATAACAAAACACCTAAACGTATAATTATATATATACACATATCTTTTAAATTTGCAGAACATAGATACTCAACAATTAAAAAAATTGCAACAATTTGCACCAGGAAAAGTCGAGGTTCACATACCATAAGTGGGGGTTCACAAGCCTCACTTCGACCCTTTAGATCTCGCAATTCATGCTAAAACATGACAACAAATACACTCACCTATAGCTCACCACAGCTCGTCAAACTAGACAACTTTGTGCTTGCCTTTATCTCGGTTTGTTGAGGCTCCACCAACATTTTTATCTTCGCACAAAAATATACATATTACGAAGAATTCAAAAACAATCTAGCTTACTCTTTTTGTGTTCATACAATGACTCTCCACTCACACATACTTTAACTACTATTCCAAATTAGTCTCTATTTGTTTTTACTAATGCTCCAATTATTAATACCATTATTATTTAATTTAATTATTATTTTTACTATTATTAAATAATTATTGATTTTATCATATTTCAGCTTCTAACACACAAAACCTGATTTTTTCTCTTGAGCCTATAATCTAATGCCCATTTCTACTAACTCGATTTTTGAGACATGATAATGTAAATGATTAAATGATGGTCGGTTGATTAGTTGAGTGCTAATTAAACTAATAAACATATATCGATTATAATGGTTGCCACTCTTAGTTAGAAATCTCCTCTCGGTCTCATCTTTGACTAAAAAATATCACCTAAGATTACCTCTCAGTCTCACCTAGGCATATAGATTACCTCTCGGTCTCACTACTCGACACAATCATATCGAACTATCTAAGGATAAACTCTCCTTAGAGTCTCGTTTATCTAGGTTTTCCGTCAGAGGCGTCAATTCGCGCGTATCAGGCATTTCGATATAACAGAACAACCAATCAATCAAGAATAGATATCAACTTAAGTTCACAAACAACCAAACAATCAACCATCTAAAAAATTTAGCATATATTCAAACTCAATTTCCAAGCAAGCATTTTATCAAACATATTGTAAGCATAAAATGAAAGCAAAGGTTTTAAGAAAATGTTTATTCAATTGATGAAGTTCCATTGAAGCTCAAGAGTGTTTCCATCCTTGTTTACAAAATATTTAAGAAGAAGGAAGAAAGTAAACAACAAAATTAAAATATAACCTAAAAAGAAAAGAGAAAACCTAAACTAAAAATGAAAAGAAAAAAAAAAGAAAAGGAAAGGAAAGGGAAAGGGAAAAGAAAGGAAAAGAGAAAGAAAACCTAACCTAAAAATCGTAAACCCTGAAGAAACAATTTAGCCACAAAATATGAGTTCAAAGGCTCAAAAAGTAGTATTTATAGTCTACTAATATTTAACCTAATGTTGATCACTTTGTTGTTAAGTAAAAAGAAGACAACCTTGTTTTGACACAAAATTTCTCTTGCAATTTTTTTCACTCGTCAGGCTTGGGTATCGCGATACCGATAATAGTCTTAAGATTGGGAGTCTTGGTATCACGATACCACTATAAATGACCTCGATTCTCTTCATTTGAGCATTGTTAGGGGTACCACAACTTTCATGCTTCAATATTGTGATACCCCCTTCTTGATGATATTTTCTTCACGTTCAGGCCATTATCAACTCCCCACACCACTCGATCATATTGCTAGGTTCCCCATGGCACGATTGGCCATTTTGGGTCTAAAAATAGCTTAAAATTAATAAAAAACAATTTATTAACAACAAAACTAAAAATCGATAAAAACATATAAAATACATTTAAATTGCTTGAGAATAAGCTCCTCAAGTGTATTAGAGAGCCTAATTTGACGTATCAAATTACTGTAGATCACTAATAGGGTTAAATGACATTTGATATCTACATTTCGGGCTCAAAATTCTTCTTCGAGTCCCCACTTTGTACCTAATCCTTGTCTGAAACTCTTTTAATGTTATGCTTTGGTTGAATATTAGATCTTCAGATTAGGTTGATACAAAAATAGGCCCAATTTCGATCTCACAAATTTGACCGTTGTAATGGATAACAACTATGACTCGCCTATTCATATTGAACCAAATATCCTATTCCACATATTTAAAATTGAGTAAATAGTAAAAAATATAGTTCTCATCACCGAAATCCCTAAACCTACACGTAATTTAATGAATTACCTTTGCTTCGACGAAAACATAGGAACGAGATTTATGGTTTTTTAGCATAATGTCGATAACTCCTAATGCCAAGTATCATTAAGATCAACAATTTGCTTCAAAGGTCGGTATGGAAACTCAATGGATTATATTAAGTTTATTTTATAGAGATCTTATCTCGACACACATGAAACGATTCCACAAACAACACATGCCCTGGGCATCACAGGTTTTTTAAGGAAAAACTTAAATTTGAAATTTGTGAGGGCAAAAACTCTCTCCCACAACGGCATTTTTCAGCACCCAAACATGGTAGAGAAATTTATCCCGAGAATACTGGGTTGTAGGGGCTCAGAGGGGGAAGCAATCAAGTCTTCTTGAGGGTTGAGATGGCCATATAGAAAACGCCCCCTGCAGGAAGCGTTTTCTCCTAATATGGCAATGAAAACGCCTCCTGCAGGATGCGTTTTCTAGCCACATGTCAATAGAAAATGTGTCTTGCAATAAGTGTGTTCACTTCCATGTCAGGTGAAAATGCTTCCTGTAGGGGGCGTTTTCTCTATGGTCATTTCAACCCGCAGGCCACTTGATTGCTTCTGACTCTGAGCCTTTGCAACCCGGAATTCCCGAGATAAATTTCATACATTACAACCTAGGATTCTCGGGATAAAAAGAAAAAAATTCCCTTTTTAACCCACCTCATCCCTTATATAAATGCATGCTCCTATCCCTTAGTCACCCATATCTCAATCTTCTTTAAATTATTTTTTTCTTTTTCTTGTGTGCTGAAGTTTTCGGGTTTAAAGATTTATTTCTTTCTCACTTTGAGGGACACATAGTCATAGTTTTAAGTTGTATTTGAGTTCACTATGATTTCGTGGAGCTTGGTAAATTACAAATTTCACTTGTCGTGTGAGTATGGAGCCATCACCTGAGAAGTCGAGATCACTTTGTAACTCGAGGTCTACATTGATGGTGATTATACCATCTTGGTTTGAAGTGTAATTAAGGCTTCAAGTTTACAAAGGTTATGTTGTCAAAAGATGGAGTATAACCGTGGTTGTAACACCCCTAACCCGTATCTATCGCCAGAATAGGGCTATATTACCAAAGTTTACTAATTAATTTTCAGACTTTTCTTTTCATCAAGCATTCATATTTATAACCAATTAAAATCAAAACATTAATGAGCTAACGTTAACCAATTTCACTTTTACATGCCATTATAACTAGAATCAAATCATCCAAAATTATCGATAGAACCAATGGATAATGTGATATATCTCCAACAAGCTTCCAACTCAATCGAGCTTCCGATAATCATTTCAATGCATCAAATAAGTATACATATTACCAATAATAATTCAATTCCAATAATAAAACACACACACATATATATAATATTCATTACCAAATAGCATTCACTTCAATTTAAATTATACGAATATAGTTTATATGAACTTACCGAAGCTAAATTGCGAAATACCAAAATTCAATGACATTTTGGAAATTTTCTATTTTCTCAAATTTCCACCCAATCTTGATCTAAATTAATATTTCATTCAATTTACTAATTTAAATAATAAAAAATTCATTTCATGCAATTTGGTCACTTTTGACATTTTACAAATTTACCCTTAAAGTTTTACTTTTATTCAATTTAGTCCCCGAGCCTAAAACGTGCAAATTATCCATTCTAGCTGAATATTCATATATATATATTTTCCTCCTCCTCCTCTCCATTCCACATCCTTAATTTATATAATATGCTTATAAGTAACATTATCTATGATTTTACTATTTACTTGTAAATTTATTCAAAACTGTCCATTTGAGTCATAGCCACTAAATTATTTTTATCTTGAGTTAAAGAACTCCAAATTAGTATCCGCTAATTTTCCCTGAAAATAGACTCACATATATTCTTATCATAAATTTTTAGATTTTTTTGTTTAGCCAATAAGTACAGTTTATTCTTTAAAGTCACCTCTGTTCTGCTGTCTGACAGTTCCGACCCTTCTTCACTAAAACTTAATTATCTCCTTGTACAGAATTCAGATGATATCCCCGTTTGTTTCTATTGAAAATATACTCTTTAAGGATTTTAAAAATATAAATTATAACCCGTAATTGTTTTTTACAATTTTTTATGATTTTCCAAAGTCAGAATAGGGGAACCCGAAATCATTCTGACATTGTCTCACAAAATCTATTATGTCTCATGATTTACAATTCCATTACTTTCACCATTTCTTCTATGAGAAACTAGACTCAGTAAGCTTTAATTCCATATTTTTTTCATTCTCTAATTTCATTTCCACGATTTATGGTGATTTTTCAAAGTTAACCTGCTGCTGTTGTCCAAAAAGATTTTAGTGCAAAATGTTAATTACTAAGTTTATAACTTCCTTATTCCCTTTCTCTATAATATTTCCCATCACTTTCACTTATTTCTCTTCACTAATATATCAAGAAAATAAGAATTTATATAAGAAAACTCTACTATAACATCTTTTCCATGCTATTTCAATAATATCAAACTTAAAAATATATTGAAATCTCAATGTTCTTACCTTGTCCTATTGGTTTCAACCTTTAACTTGATTTTCTCTCTCCTCCAGCTTCAATTTCTTGAATCTAACTTGATATTCTAGCTCCCCATAGTCTCCTTGTTATCTTTCTCTCTTGATGGCTACGGAAATTCTTTTGATTTCTAATTGAAAATGGTGAATTTTTTGGTGGAAGGACCAAATTGTAAAGAAAGCAAAACTTTCTTTCTTCTCTTCTCTTCTAACGTGAATTGCATGGAAAATATGGTGGGTTGGTTCCTTTTCATCTTTCTTTCCACTTATATATACTAAATAATAAAATAATAAAATAATAAAATATCATTTAAAAATCAAATTAAAATATTAATAAACTAATATTTATTTATTTAATTAATCTAAAATATCTCCAACATATCATTATCTTCTAGATTTCTCTCTCTTCTAAATGACCATTTTGCCCTTTATGATCTTTGAAAATTCCATCCTTGAGTCATTACTTAATTTGGTAAAATTATGATTTAGTCCCTCATAATTCTTCACCTATTCAATTTGGTCCTAATTCATCCATTTTCCTTAGTTTCTAGATTATTCCAACCTTAAAATATTTGCACTATTAGTCCTTCAACTTTTTCTTATTTGCACTTTAACCCCTCAAATTTTGAGTATTTACCTTTGGGCAACAAAACTTTTCTCACTTTTGCGATTTAGTCCTTTCTTGAATTAATATGTCATAATTTACTTCTTAATGCTGACATAACTCAAAATTACCCTTTTTATCACTTTATTTCCTTATTTTACTATATCAGGAATATTATCTTACATTCTTACTGTAGTAATTTTTGGGGTATTACAATGGTAGTAGTTTATGGTGGTTATGCGAGCACGACAACAAGTTTTTCTCGTCAGAGGAGCATGCTTTATAAAACCCATACACAAGTTCAAGGAAGAAAATCACAATGGTCTTCTAGTATAATCAAGTAATTCGTTTTATCCATTTCCACCAAAGGCAGTGACCCTATTTCACCCCAATTCTGTCATAGGTTATAGTAACGGGGTCACCACCTTTGGTGGAGATAGGTAAAACAAGTTACTTGATTATATTGAAACGTCACTGTGTTTTTCTTTCTTGTACTTGTGTATGAGTTTTGTAAAACATCTTTTTCCAATGAGAAAAACACGTTGCCATGCCCGTATAACCTTTGTAAACTTGAAGCCCTAGTTACACTTGAACCCCAAACTTTATAATCACCATCAACTAGGACCTTGAGTTGCAACATGATTCGGCTTCCCAGGTGAGGGCTCCATACTCACATGGAAAATGAAATTTGTAGGTCACCCGGCTCCACGACACCACCGTAAATTCAAGTATTCCTTAAAATTATAACCATTTCTATCTCAAACTCGGACAAAGATAAATCTACAAATTTCTAATTTCTAACCACAAGAAAAAAAATACAATTTTTAGCAAATTGAAAACGCACTATAAGACGTGTTTTCATTTTGGCATCAGTGAAAACGCTCCCTACAAGACGTGTTTTCCTTTCTCTCTCGAAAGATAGCGTAGATAGATAAATTAAAGAAACAACGTAATTTCTCAATTTTTTTCATCATATTCTTATAATTTTACCATTTTTTATAAAATTAAAAATAAAATAAAAATTTCATATGTCAAATCAAATCACTAACCAAACTGATGTTAAACATGATAATTACATAATAATAATTTTATTTTTATGCTTTAATTGAGAAACTCTCTTTGGAAAGAGAAATGATATTAATTAACATATGAAAATATGAAAATTGGCTTAAGAAAAATTGATTATTTTTCTCTTCATTTGAAAAGCTTATATTAGCTTGGTAATTAAACTAAAATGAGTATTAGATTGGAAATATTTAATATTTTGTTTTATTGAGGTAAGAAAACGTGACTTTGATAAAAAAAAAGTTTTGATTGCCAAGAATCCTTCAATTTTTTAAGAGTATCAATTTTTATTTTTAGTTTGAAATGAGTTAGGAATGATTTTCTTTATTAGAGTTTGGTTCCTTTTATAGTGGAGAGTTAGGTGTGGGATTTTTCTTTTCCATTTTTTGGAATATGAGAGAATTTGAGAGAAATTCTTTGACAATTAATCTAACACGAATTGATTTCTTAAAATTGGATTGTCTTGACCCAATTTTCACTAAATTGATTTCTTTAACCATCACATCATCCATTAATTAGTCAATTATGATTGAATTAAAAATGAAAAAGATGGAAAATTAGTTTAGGTATGAGACATGACTTTTCTCTTTTTCATGAACTAGAATATAGAATGGTGATAATTCAATTTGATAGTTTTAAAGTAGTTAAAGTTATTTAAAATAGATCATTGGAGGCTTCAAGTTCTACTTTGTTTAGGCAAATTAAACCGTTCTTAAAACATGAAAGTTAGTGATTTATAATACGTGTTCTTAGAAAAGAGAACCAAATTATCGATCATCTAGCTAGAATGACTTCTAATTGAAAGGAAGAGTTGCAAGTTTTTGTTGATCTGTTAAGAAGGCTTTAGTAATGATTTGTTCTGATAAAACAAATGATATTTTTACTGAAAATAATCCTTTTAGTAACTAAATATTATTTTCTCTTTATAAAGAAACCAATTTCCAAAAAGAAAATTGTGTGATTAAAATAAATTTTCTTTAGTCAGATCACATCCATCAGTTAGTTATTTTAAAGAAAATTATAACAAAATAATATATATATATATATATTCTTGAAACCATGGAAAAGAAAACCTTGGAATTTGAATATTCTTTTAGCTTTTACTTGAAATCGTAGAAAAACATTGGAAATTTCAGTATGATGTTGACTTAAGGCAAAATAGATTTACCATAAATCGATTTCTCTTTCCACTTGAAAAATGTACTAGTTTAGTAAATAATAAAAAGGATGTATTAAATTAAAGATATTATTGGATTAAAAAACCGCACAAGGAATTTTCATTTTATTTAAGAAATTAGTTTATATGCGTGCATATGGACTTATTTGAGAGTGGAGTTTTACCTTTTCTGGATGACATATGAATAATTGGTATCGTTATAGGATGCAAAAACCTAAACATTAGATTCTACTGCTTTTTCTAGTCATGTACATCAACTATTATGATTTGGAAATTTAACTATAGTTTTATTTTATTTATTAAATCTATCCTCTTCCTTGCATTATTCTGTCTAGTCTTGCAACAAATATATCAGACACTCACGTAAAACTTCCATCAACATCTTCCTTCACAATCTTGATAGAAGGTGTTTCTGTTGCATCAAAATTTGTTGTATCCCAAAATTGCAAAAATTATAAAGGTATGGTGCTTCAGAGAAATTATCTTAAAAATAATTTATTTTCTTTCGTTGTAAAAAATAATTCGGAAATGTTATTATTAAGATACAATGTCTTAAATTGTTTTAATAAATTAGAAAGTTTTCACTCAAAATTGGTTAAAATGGATTGATTCATTCCAACTGTAATTTGGTTTCCCACATATACCTTCCCAAAAGTCATAATCTCTCGACAACAAAATCTAAATAAAAGAATTCACCTTTTCGACTCAATGAAAGTTTGACTTTGTTCCAACAATTCGTCAATTTCAATGACACCATTCAAAACTTATATTTTTGTTTATCGAAGCATCAACCTCTTATCTATTTTTTTTAATATACATACACGATGTGAGCAAAATAAAATTATCTAATAAATATATTTATAAAAATTATTGTAAATAACAATAATACCCTAAAATCCTTTATAAAGTATAAATGATTTTATATGTGTAAAGTACAAACGTAGAATACTAAAAAGTATGAGTTGAAATATTATTATATGTATAATTTTATATTTTCTATATAAGATATATAAAATAATAATAATACTCTAAAATAGTACAATTTTATTATAAAGTAAAGGTATTTTAACTTTTCTTCCAATTGAGCCGATACTCCATTAATCTATAACATCAACTCAATCAATAATTTTATATTAAGTGTAGACAAATATATTTATAAAAATTGCTATAAATAATAAATAAGGCTTTCATTAAATGATAACATATAAATGTAGAAAACTTGGTATGGATTCATATTCTATTATCTGCGTGTTTTCTATATAAAATGATAATTTAGTTTGTAATGTGAAGGTATTTTTATTTTTTCAACCGAGTTGGTATTCAATGAACTTATGACACAAACTCTTTCGGGGACTTTGTAATAAGTATAGACAAATATATTTATAAAAAATTATATAAATAACAAATAAGGCTTTAGTTGAAAAGAAAATTATAAATATAGAAAACTAAAAGGCATGTGTTCAAATTCTATTATGTGTATAATTTTTTTAAGATTTTCTATATAATAGGTCAATTTAGTTAAGTAAAGTGAGGTATTTTTATTTTTCAACTAAGTTGGTATTCGGTTAACTTATCATACCAACTCAATCTAAGTATGGGTGAATATGTTATCCTTATAACAATTAGGGTAAACTACAGATGGTCACCCTATTTTTAAAAATTTACAATTTATGTATCCATGTTATATAGTTGAATAATTTTGTTCACTCCTATTAAAATTGTGAAGGAAATCTAAGGTGGAGTTATATCTAAAATTTTATTTTTTCATATAATTTAAGTAAACTAAAAAAAAAAAAAGGCTTAAGGGTGTAAAAAGCTCTCAAACTCTTTTTTTTTTTGCACTCAATTGAGCACTTGAATTTTTAAAATGCATCAAAAAGGCCCTCAAACTTATTCGAAAAAAGCAATTAAGCCCTTTCTTTTCTTTTTTTTTAACTCAATTGGGTACTTAAACTTTCAAAATGTATCAAAAAGACCCTCAAAATTTTTCAAAAAAGCAATTAAGCCCCTACTCTTATTAAAAATTAGAAATAAAATTATAATAAATAATAAACTTTAGAAAAATTATTAAATTTTAATAAAATTTATAAAAAATTAGATTTTTTTATAAAATCTTAAAAAATAAAAAATTGTAAAATTTTATAAAAATCATAAAAATATTAACGACCCCTAGCTTTTTTCAATTAAAGTCATTACGTGTTGCAACACAGCGTAGCACGTGTCGAAAAATGATAAAAAGTAAAAATCAATAAAATTTACAGAAAAATTATAAAATGCTTCTTTTGGTACTATAATTTTATAATTTTTTATGAAATTTATATTTCTTTACATTTTGTATAATTTTCTTATGACTTTATAAAATTTTATAACTTTTTTATATTTCTATAGATTTTATAGTTTTTAAGATTTTGATAAAATATTAAAATTTTTATATTTTATTTTACAATTTTATATTTTTTATAATTTTTAATATTTTAATTTTATTAAATTTAATAATATTTATAGCATTTATTGATTTTAATTTTTATAATTCTTTTCTAATTTTTAATAAATGCATGGACTTAATTGCTTTTTTTTAAATGTTTAAGGGCTTTTTTGATACATTTTAAAAGTTTAAGTATCCAAACGAGTGCAAAAAAAATAGGGGCTTGATTGATTTTTTTGAAAAATTTTGAGGACTTTTTGCATGCTTAAGCCTGAAAAAATTACCAGTTTAGTCCCTAATCTTTTAATATAAATGAGGTTTAACCATAAAATTCGGGACATTTGCACTGCTGAGCTCCATTTCTCTGGTTTATGAAATCAGAAAGTATCGGAAGAGCACGGAGCTGCTGATCCAAAAGCTTCCATTTAAGAGGTTAGTGAGGGAAATCGCTAAGGATTTCAAGGCCGATTTGAGATTCCAAAGCAACGCCGTGGCTGCCCTCCAGGAAGCAGCAGAGGCGTATCTAGTGGGGCTTTTCAAGGATACTAATCTCTCTGCTATTCATGCCAAAAACTGGTTACGATTATGCCGAAAGATATTCAACTTGCTAGAAGGATTAGAGGAGAAAGAGCTTAAGCCATGATATGTCGTTGCCTTGGATTTTTAAGATTTGGTATTCCATTCAAGTTATTGTTAATTTAATGTGTTTGTACAAATCAACAAATTAAGATGTCATATTTCTCTATTAATCTTCGGTTTGCTAACTCTGTTTTAGAGGTTGCCAAACCAACATGCTTTTTCTGTGTGTGTTTCTTTCGTTTGCTAAGGGAAATTAGTAATGAAGCTTAAAGGAGATGATTTTTTAATAAAGAAATTAAATAGGTAATGTTAAGAAAACAACAAAATAGGTAGCTGATGCACACCTCAATCCACAAAACAACTATGGGTTTTTTTTCATTTGTAGGAATGAATAGCCATGGTGACTCTTGCCATTGCTTTGGGAAGAGAGGGAATCAATGCTTTCCGCTTTGATTTGCTAACAATGGGTAACAAAATGATTGTAATTGAAGAACCACATTGATCTTCCATTTCCTTCTTGCTTTCCTTCGTTTCCCTTCCCAATTTCTTCTCTTAACTTATGGGTTACTCTTAGACTAGAAAAAAGGGGCTTCATGTCCCCAATTATTAGGGTTAATCCTAATTTATATTAAAAGATGGGGATTAAAATGATAATTTTTATTTTACTTAAATTATATGGAAAACCAAAATTTTAAAATTAATGCTACAGGGTGACTAAAGTGATTAAACTATATAACATGAGTGCTTAAATTATAAACTTTTTTGAATGCCTAAAATAGAAACTTATAAAAGTTTGGTGACCATTTATGTAGTTTACCTAATAATTAACATAATAATTTAATAATAATTTTATTCGGAAATAATTATATAATATATATTATATACTTCTCTAAATATTTACCGTTTACATCTTACAAATATTTAGAATGCGTGATGCGAAGCACATGATTCTTACTAGTATATAAAGAAATAAAAGCACATGGATTGCTTTATGCTTATCTTCATTTGGAATCTAGAGTCAACTTTAAGATTTGTGTAGTGATTCGATTATCTTAAAATATACGCTTATTTCAATAATCAAAACATAAAATACAGCTAATCTTTGCTCTACCTAATATTCCACTATATACTCAAAATAAGTTTACCAGAAATTGCAGAAGAAGCTGTCATTTTTTTAAAGCTTTATCAACTGCCTTCGCCACTGGCTATATATATGGCAACAGGTATAATTTTAGAAATATTAATGTCTTCCCACTGTGGGTTTCACATGCCTTGGAGTCAGACTTGTTCTTCATTAATTATTCATATATGTAAAGATTGGAGAGCAGCATTTTCAAGTTGACAGCAATGTGTCCAAAGCTACCACTTTTGCTGGTGTTATTCCTCTATTATGCCATTACAAGCTTGGGATCTGACCCTGATCCTGTCCAAGACTTTTGTATCCCCAGCACAGGGATTGCAGCATGCAAGAATTCGTCGGCTGCCACGGTCGAAGATTTCGTGTTTTCCGGCATAAAGTTTCCGGGGAAATTCAGTGAAACAGGTTTAGCAGCTACGTCAGTGAATGTCAACATCTTTCCGGGATTGAATATACTAGGCATGTCGTTCGTTCGAGCTGATTTCGAAGTCGGCGGCATCAACATGCCGCATTTCCATCCGAGAGCAACCGAAATAGCATTTGTTCTTGAAGGGAAAATCTACTCAGGATTCGTCGATACCGAAAACCGAATCTTCGCTAAAGTGATTGAGAAGGGTGAAGTCATGGTGTTTCCAAAGGGGCTATTGCACTTTCAAATGAATGTTGGAGATATGCCTGCAACAATCTTGGGAAGTTTCGACAGCCAAAATCCAGGTTTGGTCAGAATTCCGAATGCCGTTTTCGGTTCCGGGATCGAAGAAAAGCTTCTGGAGAAGGCCTTTGGATTGAACTCCAAGGAGATTGCCAAGCTGAGGAAGAGGTTTGCTCCACATTAGTAGCCATATTGTCATATTGCCAAGCTGCTACAATAATTGTCATATTGTCTGCAGATTGTTTAGAGAAGTTTTTAGAACAGATTATATAAAAAAAAAATGAATTGTTCCTGGTTTGAATTAAACAATCACAATTTTTTTTAAATAGTAGATATCTAAAATAGGGAAGCTTTGACAAAAATTTCAAGTAATTTCATATTGCTGGCAGCAAATCAAGCCACGAAACTTCCAAATACAACTGTTTATAGATTTAACTATCTGTTTAGTCTTGAGAGTCTGTCTGAAATTGGAGAAGGTTTAAGTAAAGATATTAGGCTCGAAAAATAGACTTGAACAACAAAATTAGACCTGTTTAAAATATGGGCTAGACTTGAGTTTGAACAATAAAGACTCGAGCCTAGCCCTGTTCATCCCGTTTTTAAGTTTATAATATTTTATATTATGCTATTTTTATATATTATGTAATTTATAACACATTAAAAAAAATAAATCTATACTAAATATATAATACTACTCTTATGTAACATTGAAATAATATTAAGATTGACTATATAAAAATTTCCAATAAATAGAAAAATATATAAAATTATTAAATATTAAATTAAAATAATATGGGCGGACCTACAATAAACTTGGGTTAATCTTTTGCATATATGAGCTGGCTTAGACAAAATTTTAAGCTCATATTTTGGATCGGGTTAGACTTGAACCTGACTCGACTCAACTTAACTCAACTCAACTCAACTCAACTCATGAACACCTCTACTTCCAAATATGTCATAATAATATTAATAAGTTAAAATCATCATTTCACTTAAATATTGTAAAGCAAGGCTCTTTTGGCAACTGCTTAAAAAACCTTTAGAAATTATGGATGCTTAAGTTGGCGAAAGAGGCAGCTGGCTTCTTCAATGGGATAATTCCATTTACAGCCTCTCCTCAAAATTAAAAGATTCAATTTAGTCCTTTTTAACCTTTGATTAAATGGAAAAAATCATAATTTTAATCCTTTTGAAAAATTAATAATTTAATATAAGTATTTTAACTTTGAGCCCCAAATTTTATAATCTTATCTCAACCCTTAAACAATTTTTTTGACTTCGCCTAGCTTTAAGCTCACCAATTATCATGGCCACCATGTTATGGTTGCTCGTTTGTAGATATCACGCATAAAAGTGCAAAAAGCATACACCAAGTAAAGAATGAGTGACTCTTTTCCATGTTTTGTATGTTTTAGCACAAAGTAGTCATAATTCAAAAATAAGGTACACCAACCAGATTCCTAAAAAGCATTATGAACATTTGCAATGCCAAGCCCAAAATAGTTGAAATTGAAACCATTAATATTAACTCCTTGCAGTAGCCAGTAGACTAGAGTCTCCCATTGATTCCTCGTAATAGAATCAGTACCATCTCACTAGCATTATCCTTTTTAAGCACAGTAGTGTGGGCTTCAGCATTTTTCCCTTGTGAATGCTCTCCATTCTATTTGGGTAATTTTGGTTTGAAGTTGCGCATAAATAGAGTCTCTTGTTGAAAAAAATATGGACATAACATATATAGTAAGCATAATTATATGTTATTATTTATTATTATAAAAGATTAATCCAAATTAAAAAGTAATCTAATTTGGTTAAAGTTTATTAAGTTTTAATTATTAAATAAAATATGAGCCAAATATGTGTAGATATTCTAGTAACTAATTTCTAATTAATGATGGGCTGATTAGAAATTAAGGCTAATGTACAAAAGTTATATATATTAGGTTATGGTTCCCAAATTACACATACGTAACTTTTCTAATATCCCATCTTTAAAAAAGAGAGTCACCTTCTCTAAATTACTTGTGTGCTAATTTGAAAGATCAAAACCATAAGATTCGAAGATTTCAAGAAATCGATGGATTCAGGTACGCTTCCACATTTAATCTTGTTCTTGATTTATTTTTGATGATTCGACATGACAAATCCTGGTTTATGGTTTATTAAGGTTTGTCACACCTCAAAATTAGGCCTAATAGTTTTGAGGGTAATTTAGGAATTTTAGCTCTAGTGTGCTCGGAAATTTTGTAGCATGGTAAACCGGAAATGACTTCGTATACGACTTTTAGAAAATCAAATCAATTTTTTAAAATAATGTTCAAAAGATCTTTAATTTTGAAATAAGGACTGTTTTGAAAAGAGAATTAAAACTAGGAGTACTAAAAGGGTAAATAACCCAAAAATTTAAATCAACCTAATATTTTCCCCCCACCTACGGGAACTCATGAAACCACTTCCCTTTATGTGTGTTTAGTCGTCCCTTGCTTACCCAAGTCTTATTCATCCAATTTTAATTCTCAAACTCCAATTCTTTTATTTCTACAATCATTTTAGCATTAAACCTCTTTAGAATTCCACAAAAACCATAAAAAAACAACATTAATTTCACCATTGCTCAAACTTGTGGATTTTTCAGATTTTCAACCAAACGTTCATTTTCTCCCATTGAAGGTAATAATTCGTTTTCCTATTAGTTTTTTTTTTATGTTATCTAGTCTTTTAAATAGAGTTTTTATCTATTGAATCGAATGTTTAGAATAAATGTCAAAATTTGGGTTGTTACTGATGAAATTCGAATTTTGTATAAATCGATGTTTCAAAGTATTTTTCAACTTGTTTTGATGTTATCGAAGGTTTCTAAATATTTCTTAAAATTTCATTAAAGAATTCTAACGTTTTATTGAATTTTCGTGAAAATTGTCATAATATGTTGAAATTTTGGAACCATGAATCTGTATAGTTTTGAGTAGTTTGAAGGTTAGGAATTATTTTTGGATGTTTAATTATTCAATTAGAATTAGATTTATGCAATAGGAACGAGTAAGTGTTGAGATTTTTATGTTTCGACTAAGCTTGTCGAAATTTTAGTTTCATGAGGATTTGGCTTAGGTTTGTGCTTTTAGTTGATTTTGGTGAGTCTTTTGCTGAATGATAATTGTGTGTATTATGTGATTTACTTTGGTGAAGTTTCGAAATCGTTAGGACCTTTTACGAGTAAAGTGAAAAGCAAGAAAAAACTAGTTTAAGCTTTCGGCAACAAGGTGAAAAGGCGATCGGCGGGTTTTTGGAATTGCTACTTGTAGATGCGTGTCATAATGTTAATTAGGAACTTAGGATTAGCCTAGACCCCTACCATAAGTTCTGAGTGTAAGCTTTCTCATACCCTTATTTAATTTGTGAAACATGTGATTATGTATTGTGGTATTGTGAATTAAGATGTGATACTCTGATATGTGAAATAAGCTTGTAATGGTTGTTGTGAAAGTGTTAATTGCAAGCATGTTGTACATGTCGAATGACAGTGATTATGTTGTGCTTATAATGTGAATATACAGAGAAAATGTGCAGAAAATGGTAAGTAATTATATGGTTTATTGTGGATACTTTGGCCTTGTGACTTTATGAGACCGTTGGATAGAGTTGGCATGCTATAGGATTATGAGTACTCACCAATATGTTGTGTTTTGGGGGCATTGAGACCCAGGATAGTTTTGGAGAGATAAGGAAATATGAGCTACGCTCCATTCACTAAGGCATGTTTGGTGTGTTGGAGAGTGCTAGCTATATGCTATGCTTTTGAGATATGTTCAACTCTACGAGTCATTTGGTGTGTTGGAAATCCGTGTCTCCGATGAGTGGTGATAGAGCCCACTTTTATGTTTCATAGCCTCAAGTGTCAAACTATCATTAAATATGATTTCATAAAATGTGATATTATGATATATGATGTATGCATGAACATGTGGAAAATAAGCTAAATGTGTTGTTTGGTAATATTTGAATATGTTAATATGTTCCCTTAACATAGTGCGTATGTACTTGAGCTTTAATCGTTTTCGATTAATGTATGAATTCATGTCTATTTGGTGGATATTCTAATCATTCACTAAGCTTGTTTAAACGCACTTGCTCCTTTTTAAACCTTTGCAGACTGTTAGGGTTGTGGTGTAAGCAGTGCGAAAAATTTCCAAGGGAGTGATCCAAGTAGAGTTAGCATTTGAGTAGGTGATTTATAGCTATTATTTTACACTATGGGAATAAGGCAATGTGGTATAATTTTTTGTTGTTTATTTCCATGATGTTTCAGATGTTTGGTTGGTATTATTGTTTGTAAAAATTATGGATGTTTGCTAATAGTTTATTAGGTTTTTTAGCTTAAATTATTGATGTTGCATGGAACTACAAATTCTAATACTTTTGATGTTAAAATTTAGAAGTTATAATTTCTTGATGTTTTGGAATATGTATGGTTGTGTTAAATGCCCTGTTTCGGTGAAATTTTTGATGTTTGATGTAGAGGTATCGATAATCGGGTAATAGTATCGATATATCCATGATATTTTGGATGTGCAGGAAGTTAGTAGCTCAATTTGGTATCGGTACCATTCCCGAGTATTGTAACATGGGGTTTATGCAAGTGTAAACAGCCGTTATTAAGTAATAAGTAAGTAAAAGAGTTATCGTCTCCACAGGGACTGTATATGTTAATCAATATTTTGCAAAATTAATATTAACAATTTGGTAAGAGAAACACAATATTCTTGTGGTGATTGATGATTAAATTAAATAGATGCAAAGTGATCCCTAATGAAAATTAACCTAAATCCAATGTATACAATAAAATGAATGAAATGGATTTAGTAGCAGAATTCACAAGATTTCAACAAAAATAACATGAATAGGCTAGAATAATCACATCAATTGACTTAATTCATTTTTATCATGCTCATAATGTTCTGAAAAATATTCCATGGCTACTCGATCTTTCATGAACTTTTTTGAAACCAATATTAAGTCCTTTCGGAATCTTTTACTTAGAAAAGCATGTATACTACCTTGATCATATTTAACTAAGGGTTTCTAAGAATTCATGTAAAGTAACAAGGACGGATTTGGTTTGAAACAATTTAATCACACAAATCTAAAAGCTATGCAAGGTAATAGAGCTCTCTCGAGTTATTACAAACCTCTAATTTAATTGGGCTAGGATCTAAATTAAGCATGCACCTTTCAATTATTCCGTCCGTTAATCGTCATCTGCCTAGGATCGCTCAACTAATTCTAATGCATTCAATCACATTTTAATGAATGAAATACATACATGATTTGAATTGAAAGGATAGAACATTATTAACATAAATCAAATGAGCTTCATCAAATTAATGTAATCATTCTAGCTAAACAAAATTAAGCTACCATTGTTGATGGAAAACAACAAAACAAATTATGAACATGATTAATATCAAAATAAAACAAAGATAAGGAAGAATAAACTCTAATTGATTTGATAGTTCTCTGGGAATCAATCATAGAGGCTTCCTTCAATCCTCATGTTTGCTCCTTCACAAAGTGCTCCTCAAGGTGGCCGACCAAGAAAGTGTTTTTTCTTAAGGAATTACTAGTTAAGGGAAAGGGAAAATGAGGATGGCTATGCGTGAAAAGGAAGAATAAAATGTAATGAGAGGAAAGAATGAAGAATGAATGTTGAGTGAGGGATGATAGAATAAGATGTAAGATGAATTACTAAGAGGGTTACTAAAAATAGCTTAAAATCCCTTAGGTTTCTCTTTCCCATGGTCGGCCATAAATTGTGGAGATAGGGGGTTATTTAGTTGCTTGATTCATGCATGAAATCATGCTTGAATCTAGCAAGGTGGTAGACATTTCAAGGGGAAAAGTGGTATGCTAATTTTTAATTCATTTCTAAGTGTAAGGACCTCTAATTAAATCTCCCAAAAGCTGATTTTGGGCTGCTCATATGCCCTTACTAAATTAGGCTTCTCTCCCCCTTGTTTGGACAATTTTATGCCCCAATTAGTTGTTAGACTTGTCCATCATGTAAGCCATTTTTAAGTGGATCAAGGTGACATCTTCATGACCCAAATTGCATCCTTTTGACGTCCAATTAGGGTAGAAATAGTCTCATGTCCATACAAGAATTAAAATGAGTTTCATGCATGATCAACATCATGTTCACACTGCAACAAAAATAGAAGAAATTAATATGTAGTATGAATTAATTAAATTATGCCCAAAATTAATACAAAAAACCATAAAATTTCATGTTTTATTAAATCATGCCCATTATCATAATATGAACAAAATTCACCCAATTGACTATCAAATATTTAGGATTAACATTATTTTTTAAGTAAAAAGGTGTCAAAAATAACTATAAAAAATCTATATAAATTAGAGTTTATAAGTATCGATACTCAGGGTAAAAATATCGATACGTTTTTTATTTGTATCGATAATTCATGGGCTTTAATTTTTGCAGGATAATAGAATGTTGATTTGGTACCGATTTTCTAGTCAATTTCGATACCATCTTTGAGAATTATCGATATCATTAAATTAGTATCGGTACCTACATGACCTTTTGGTAATTTTTGTAACACCTAAACCCGGCCTAGACGGGAAGACCAAGTCTAGAACGTTACATTATCCTACTAGAAAACAATCATAGTTAAAGTAAGCCTTTCATCATTTTTAAGTTGTGAAAACATCCATTATCCAAAACATAATCAAATCCTAGAAATTTAAAATACGGAATTAAATCATAGGTTCACACACATATATATTAGTAAGTCTGATAGATGACCGAGTCCCACGTCTGCCGACTGCCTATTCTTGTGAGTTCCCTGAAATTCATTCAAGTAGTTAATTAGTTGCATCGTAGGGTTTAACATAACAGACTAGTCTACGTATAAAACAAAACTCGAATATTATTAAATTATCCAGATCTCAATTTAGTCTTTTCAATCAGATTAACAACCTTAAACAAATTCAAATACAAAACAATCCCAATACATAGCAGATTAGTACATATGCATGTGTAACACAAATACGGTCAGATGCATATGTCATACAGTAGCAGATTAGTACAGATGCACTTCCCTATTCCATCCGCTACACACCACCCCACACACCTCATAGTGTGGGTATGACATGTTGTAGTGTTTACAATCTCATTGCTAGATCAGATAATACCATAAGTGGTTTCACCACCAGTTCACTACAGAATACTCCCCCCAAATCACAACTTCCACCCTATGTCAATGTAGACAGATAACAGACATGTATATATGTATGTAATATAGTTACAGATATGTTCACACATTTCTAATATAACAAGATGTCGATATCATTAGTATCTAACTCGTACCAAAATCCAAAATCCGCTAGTAATCATGATAACTAGCCTACATCATTCAGTTCAATTTATAAACATCCTAAGGATGGCTTACTTCTGCCTCTCCAGTCAGTTTTGATGCTAACAAAATTTCATAGTCCAGGCTCACATGCCCTTGTGGCTACACACGGCCTAACATACGCCCGTGTGTCTTACCCTTGTGACTCCAAATCCTAACTCAGGGAGTTATATGGCCTGGACACACACCTATGTGTTTTACCCGTGTGGCCCCTACACCTTGCTTCCCATACGCAGTCTGGCACACGCCTATGTGCCTTACCTGTGTGAACTCAAATTCAAACTCAGGGAGTTACATAGTTTACCACACGACTCTCACTTGGTTGTATGACACACACGGCCTGCAAACATGCCCATGTGCCGTTGATAGCCCTATTTCTAAAGAAGAAAAACAAAGTAAATGTAAGGGTTTCAATGCCCACCTGTTACCCAACGCTGTGGAGGCACCCAATTACGAATTCCAAGCCTAAAACAAGTTTCAAACATTCAATTCAACAACACTTTCGCAACATACTCAAGCAACAACAATCAACTTCGTCGAAACTTTCGACTTATAACATGAAACAGGTGAAATATTACTTATCACGGATTCTCGGTGCTCGTTCAATTCCTAAGTGAACCATAAGCATTAGGTGTCTCCTAAATCCTCCCTTAATGTGTCGAAACAACACATAACAAATTATCAGACCTTAAGGCTTTTGAAGGACCCCAAATCGCATAACAAGACACTTTAAGAAACATTCAACGCAACATACCTTGAAACACACTGGAACAAGCAATGACGCTATCTAATGAAGCAATTTATACAGAAGAACAGACAACAAAAGAAAAAAATTAAGAAAATGTGAACGGAAAAAAAAGAAAGAAAGAAAAATTGAGGAAAAATGATGAAGAATGTCAACCAAAAGAAGGAAGGACATTTAACTTTCAAATTAGTTTTTACTAAAAATGCCAAAAATAAAAATCCTTGTTGCAAACGCAGTAACTCAAGCCCAAAACCAGAAAGTAGACAAATACTTGACTAGTAAACTAGCAAACTCATTCTTAACACAAGATGCACATAATTAAACTTAAACAAGGAATCCTAATCTAAAGGTCCAAGTAAAAAACTTAACAAAATTCCAAAATTTAAGCGACTCGAACCTCCGATATCAAGTGAGCAATTATAACATGCAATCACAGAAGCAGACACATTAATCGATACGACTTAGAAATAAACACTCAAATTTTGGGATGTTAGAATTTTTTTAATGGTTTAAAAGCATGCTTATATCCTATCACATGTTTGTATAACTTATGTTTAGCATAATTTAATGTTTCCTAGGGTATTCTTGACATGGAATCTCTATGAATGTTCAAATTTTGATGATGTCTATTGATGCAGTCGTTGAAAGCACCAAAAATATCCTATCCCTAATAAATAATGAAAAAGAATAGTAAAAGGGAAGTAGGGTCAAATCCTCAAGGACTGGACTGCACAATATCTTGTTCCGTGAAATCCCAAGCAGAATCTTGCCCAAGAAAACTTGCGTTCCTAAAAAAAAATAAAATTAAATGTTTGGATCTGAAAACAAAAAATAAAATAAAAATAGAATTAAGAATATTGAATCAAAAATTAGAGAAATTAAAAATAGAGTTAAGAGAAAAGAAATTCTTATGGGAGATTCCAGCCTTCAGTTGTCTTGTTCCGCCTTGGGTTCAATCCTCGGCTTTTAGATGATCCTTACCAAACTGAATAAGCCAGTTATAGTGGAAGAGGACGCCTACGACCACCAGCTCCAAGAATTTAGACTTGCAATTTGGTGGAACCTGACTCTAGCCAACAATCGCTTTTGTGGGATCGTCTTATGCTAGATCAATGCTTCTCAATGGCGAATCCCACTCCATTTTGTCTCTTAGGCTCGCCAACCTCTGGCGTAGTAAGTTAACGAACAGACTGTGCAACCTTCCCAAAACATACAAAGCGGCCGCCTTTGCATACGTTGAAAATCTTACTTCTTAAGGGACATGGACGGAAGGCGTCACTACAGAAAGTGAGAAACGATGAATACTCGTTGAGAAGGCTAAGTACGGATTCTAAGCCTCATGAACCCTTTCGGGGATTTTCGACAACCTTCAGCTAGATGGGTTTAGTGGCTCATGGTTGTGGTAGAAAAGAAAATAAATAAAATAACAATAGAGATTTTATTGAAAGGAAATATGAGAAGAACAAAAGCCTAGAATTTTGGGGAGAGAGTGTTTGCAAAAAAAGAGTGATCTCTTTTGAGTCACTTCACCCCCTATTTATAGTGCTAGGGGAGATAGTCTAATCCTACTTAAATTCCTAAAAGATAAATACATTTAATTGAAGATAAATAAAGATAAATAAAATAAAATCCTAAAAATAATCCTTAATAATTATCTCAATATTAATTATCCTAATATAATAGAGTTTAATATAATAAAATATCTTCTTTTTGCATTTCAACCCTTGTGTCATCCATGCTTGCACTTTTGGCACCAACTTTTCCTTGTGTCGCACATTGGCCCATTTTATCTCTAAATTCACGCTTTTGTCCCTTAATTTTGCTTTTGCCACAAATTTAGTCCCTATGAGATAAAAGATCATAAATAGCTCAAATTAGAAAAATCATACTCAGAATAAATACATAATTAATACATAAAAATACGTTATTCTAGAGTGTTATCATCTATATGCTAATGAGGTGTTATGCAGTGTGTGATATTGTGACGGTGGTGTAGCATCCTGTTCCTCGAGCTCAGTGACTGGGTCAGATTTAGGATTTTACATTTGGTTGTATCTGAGCCTAGGTTATCGAACAATCAGACCTAAGTTGTTGATGTACAGACTGGGTTACAAAACCCAAGTGTCCAAATTTTTCTGAATACTTGAATTGTTTGAGATATCTTTGATTGAAGTGCATGAATTAATTTGAAATTGGGGTAGAATGGGAACACATTGCCTTTATTATAAAGTTTTCTTCCAGGAATGTAACTTGGATCATTTTCCTTCCATTCCCCCTAATTAGCCCATGCTTGCCCTCAAGTATGGTTCCTATCTACTGTGAAAGTTAGATTCTGCCATAAAAGAAATACAACTCCAAAGTTTTATAAAAATTAATCAAAAATGCATATGAAAAATAAAGAGAACCCTAAGCTTGCTTTAAGTAAAATAGAAAAAAGTTTTCCAATTAATACACACAAAAATTAGAATCGACTTGAATTATTTAATGAAAATTAGGTAAATTACCAAACCTACCAAGACACCCTATTTGTTTCCCCCTTTAGTCCCCAAATTATATTTTCTTTCTTTCTTTTTTATTTTGATTTTTATTTATTCATTATTTATATTTTTTATGCTTTAGGAATATACTGAACCTTTTGACGCGAAGAGAGATGACAGCCAAGCACCCCACCCCTGTTACTTAGCCTAGTAGACTCCTAATTTATTATAATTTTTCTTAAGAACACATCAAACATTTTGACGCGAAGAGAGATGACAGCCAAGCACCGTACCCCGGTTACTCAGCCCAACATGTTCTTAAAAAATTAATTCCGATTAGCAAAGTTTTACCTAACACGTCACACAACCTTTTGACGCGAAATAGGATGACAACCCAAGCACCCTACCCCGGTTACTCAGTCAGTCACGTTTTTAAGCCGCACTCATAACCACGGAAACATTAAACAACATTTTAATAATACCTTTTTTTATGAGAACTTTAGAGAAAAAAATCAAGTGTCAAAAATAAGTTTCAGTAATTACCTTAATAGTCATGAACATATTTTAGCATGCAAACATATTAAGTGTCCACTTTGTATTAAACTTGATCAATTTTACGAAAAGAAAGATAAAGTTAACTCTATGAATCACAATTATTTTTAGCCTAATAAGAATAAAACAGTGGAGATGACATCAATTATGGAAAAATCCGTAATTTCCTCAGAAAACAAGAATCATGTTTGTAGGTCAAACAGTAGACAATTCTTGGTAAAAATCTTGGGCATGAAAAGAGGCAGAAGATTCTAAATAAATATAGACAAAATGGAGCCTCAAGTAAAAAAATCACAGCAGAAAATTACAGTAATAACGAAGAGTACCTCCCCTTACTGAAAGCACATTGTCCTCAATGTGGACAAAAAGAAATAAATAGGTAGAAAAGTTTAGAAAAACTCCCCGTGTTGTTATTGTCGATCGCATATGATGGCAATGAGCTCGGTCAGTTGTCGGCCAAAGGTTTCAAGTTGGGCCTCAATGTGCTCTAAGCGTTGCTCAACAGTTTTCTTCACATTTTCGTTCTGTTTTATCTAAGCAAAAGAAGAGAAATTTATTAATATCCAAATAAGTAATAAATAATAAAATAAAATAAAGTAAAGAAAAAATAATAATAAAAATTGGGTTGCCTCCCAACAAGCGCTTGTTTAACGTCGTTAGCTCGATGCCGTTATTGGTTTTATGGTGGTTCCAAATGGATTTTCTCAACCATGTAGACTTGAAAATTCTCATAAAACAGCTTCAACCACTGGCCATTGACTACGAACCGCTTTCCAGATTCTTCACTCTCTATTTCAATCGCTCCATGTGTGAACACTTCAGTAAGAATAAAAGGTCCTTGCCATCGTGATCGAAGCTTACCTGGGAATAACTTTAACACGGAGTTATAAAGTAAAACTTTTTGTCCTACCGAAAAATGCTTCTGAGCTATTCTCTTATCGTGAAACAACTTTGTCTTGTCTTTATAAATGCGAGCATTCTCGTAGGCATCATTGCCAATTTTTTCTAACTCTGGTGCCTTTATAACAAAAAGTAACAGTTTAGTATTTGAAGATAATAACTCATTAACAAATTCAAATTCACCAAGTTCAGAATTATCTTCATAAATTGACTCAAAATTCTCTTCCAGTAAAGAGTCAATTATGTTGATATGATTTACGCTCAAGATTTTTCTTGGATGGCTAATGGCGTCGTAGACATTAAACTTTACAATCTCCCCATCAAACTCCATCGCGAGAGTTCCACTTCGAACGTCGATTTTAGTACTAGCTGTACTAAGGAACGGTCGACCCAGTAGGAGATCTGAAGATGCAGGAGTGTTATCCTCCTCCATTTTGATCACATAAAAATCTGCAGGGAAAATAAGCTCATTAACTTTTACCAGAACATCCTCAAGGACTTCTTCTGGATGCACAACAGACCTGTCCACCAATTGAATGAAAACACCTGTTTTTGTCAAAAAACCCGCGTTAAGTGATTCATAAATAGAATACGGTATTAAATTTATAGAAGCTCCTAGATCACACATAGCGTTCTTAATTCCCAGATGGACTATTTTGCATGGTATTGCAAACATGCCGCTATCTTTGCATTTTGCCAGTATTTTCCGCTGTAACACTGCAGATACATTCTCACAAACATTCACCCTTTCATTACCTGTTAATTTTTGCTTGTTGGTGCAAAGCTCTTTAAGAAATTTAGCATACCGCGGTATTTGCTTGATGGTGTCCAACAGCAGAATGTTGATCTCGACATTCCTAAATGTTTCGAGGATTTCCTTGTCCTCTTTACATCTTCGACACTGGTTGAATCGTTCTGGAAATAGAGGTTGAATTTTAGGCAATGAAGGCTTTGGTCGGACCTGTTCGTCTTTCCCGGGTTTTTCCTAAGTGATTTTTTGGCTAAGATTCCTATCAAAAATCAGTTCCAGTATCTTTCCGCTTCGTAACGTCACTGCATTTGCATTTTATCTAGGGTTTAGTTCTGTTTGTGACGGCAGCTTCCCTTGAGAGGTCAATTTCTCGATCGATGTGGTCAACTCTCTAATGGACGCCTCAATTTTCTGCTGGAAATCCTTCGTCTCTTTTTGGAAATTAAGAGTTTGTTATTGAAATTCAAGAACATTAGCTGCTAACTTATTGACCATGGTTTCTAGAAAATTACCTGAACCTTGCGGCTGTTACGGAAACCGATTTTGGTATGGCTGGTTATTTCGTGGATTAGCCCCATAACTTAAGTTAGGATGGTCCCTCCACTCTAGGTTGTAGGTATTAGCGTAGGGGTCGTATTGCCTTTGTGGTGGCCCAGGAAAATTTCTCACAGCATCCAGATGGGCCATGGTATCATCATACAAACTGAGACATGCATCAGTTGCATGATTAGGTGTAGCACATATTCCGCATAATAGGGCTGTCTTCGTTTTTTCTGCAATAAAAGAGTTCATCATATTAGTAAGTCTATCAACTTTATCCTCTAAGGTTGAATTACTTAGCTGGTGAACCCTTCTAGGGGGTTCAGTATTGGCTCGGAACTACTAAGAATTTGCAACCATCGTGAAGATCAAATCTCTCGCTTGTTGGGGAGTTATGTTGACCAATGTTCCTCCACTAGCGGCGTCTACTATATTCATCTCCATCGTCTTCAAACCTTCGTAAAAGTATTGGAGGAGAGATTGATTCGTTATACCATGTTGTGGGCAGCTTGCACACAACTTTTTAAACCGCTCCTAATAATCGTAAAGGGACTCAGCTTCTTTTTGCCTTATTCCAACGATCTCTCTTCTTAGCTCAGCTGCTCGAAACATTGGAAAAACCTATTTAGAAAAAAACGAGATAGATCAACCCAAGTTGTAATAGATCCAGGGGGTAAATAAAATAACCATTCCTTAGCGGAATCTACTAGGGAGAAAGGGAAAGCACGCAAATTAATCTGATCCTCAGTTACCCCCTGAGGTTTCATGCTAAGACAAGCCATATGAAACTCTTTCAGATGCTTGTGGGGATTTTCATTTTGCAACCGACGAAAAGTTGGCAGTAACTGGATTAAACCTGACTTCAACTCAAAATCAGTATCCATAGTAGGATACGCGATGCACAATGGCGGTTATTCTGTAAGAGCTTCAGCCAGTTGCCAAATCGTTTGAGCCATTGGTTGGTGTGCTAGATTCGGGTTTTCGTTAACCCTAGCGTTAAGCACTTCTTCTGGTGAGTCGACTTCTACTTTTTTGCTTTCAAGTGTTTGAGTAGGGTTTTTGTTAACCCTAGACTCAGCTTCATCGTCGACTTCGATTTCTGGCAGTGGGTTACTTTGAGTTTCAACCATCGCTGACTGCTTTTTTCGTAACTTTGTCTCCTTGTGATTGGCTCTAGCAGTATTCTCAATTTCTGAATCGAACGCAAGAGTACCTGGAGCAGATCTGGTCATAAGAAACAAAAAACAAGATTAGTACATTGCCATGCCCCGACAACGGCATCAAAATTTGATGCGGTCGTTGAAAGCACCAAAAATATCCTAGCCCTAATAAATAATGAAAGAATAGTAAAAGAGAAGTAGGGTCAAATCCTCAGGGAGTGGACTTGCACAATATCTTGTTCCGTGAAATCCGAGGCAGAATCTTGCCCAAGAAAACCTGCGTTTCTGAAAAAAATAAAATAAAAAAAGAACATCATTAAATGTTTGGATCTGAAAACAAAAAATAAAATAAAAACAGAATTAAGAATATTGAATCAAAAATTAGAGAAATTAAAAATAGAGTTGAGAGAAAGGAAATTTTTATGGGAGATTCCAGCCTCCAGTTGTCTCGTTCTGCCTTGGGTTCAATCCTCAGCTTTTAGATGATCCTTCCCAAACTGAATAAGCTGAATATAGTGGAAGAGGACGCCTACAACCACCAGCTCCAAGGATTTAGACTTACGATTTGGTGGAACCTAACTCTAGCCAACAATCGCTTTTGTGGGATCGTCTTATGCTACATTAGCGCTTCTCAATGGTGAATCCCATGCCATTTTGTCTCTTGGGCTCGCCAACCTCTGGCGCAGTAAGCTAACGAACCGACTGTGCAACCTTTCCAAAACATACAAAGCGACTGCCTTTGCATACGTTGAAAAGCTTACTTCTCAAGGGACATGGACGGAAGCGTCAGCCCTGTACTGCGGAGAAACGATGAATACTCGTTGAGAAGGCTAAGTACGGATTCTAAGCCTCATGAACCCTTTTGGGGATTTTCGACAACCTTCAGCTAGATGGGTTTAGTGGCTCATAATTGTGGTAGAAAAGAAAATAAATAAAATAACAATAGAGATTTTATTGAAAGGAAATATGAGAAGAACAAAAGCCTAGACTTTTGGGGACAGAGTGTTTATAGAAAAAGAGTGATCTCTTTTGAGTCACTTCACCCCCTATTTATAGTGCTAGGAGAGATAGTCAAATCCTACTTAAATTCCTAAAAGATAAATACATTTAATTGAAGATAAATAAAGATAAATAAAATAAAATCCTAAAAATAATCCTTAATAATTATCTCAATATTAATTATCCTAATATAATTGAGTTTAATATAATAAAATCTCTTCTTTTTGCATTTCAACCCTTGTGTCCTCCATGCTTGCACTTTTGGCACCAACTTTTTCTTGTGTCACACATTGGCCCATTTTATCTCTAAATTCACACTTTTTCTCTTAATTTTGCTTTTACCTCAAATTTAGTCCCTATGAGATAAAAGATCATAAATAGCTCAAATTAGCAGGATGATACTTAGAATAAAGACATAATTAATACATAAAAATACGTTATTCTAAAGTGTTATCATCAATATGCTAATGAGATGTTATGTAGTGTGTGATATTGTGACGGTGGTGTAGCATCTTGTTACTCGAGCTCGGTGACTGGGTCAGATTTAGGATTTTACATTTGGCAGTATTTGAGCCTAGGTTATCGAACAATCGGACCTAAGTTGTTGATATGCAAACTGGGTTACAAAACCCAAGTGTCCAAATTTTTCTGAATACTTGAATTGTTTGAGATATCTTTGATTGAAGTGTAGGAATTAATTTGAAATCGGGGTAGAATGGGAACACATTGCCTTAATTATAAAGTTTTCTTCCAGGAATGTGACTTGGATCATTTTCCTGCCATTCACACCTCTTATTCATTTGTACATGTTAGATTATTAGATTCGATGTGCCTCGTAGATGTATGAATGTGGATGTGAACACTTAAGATGATGGTACATCCTCTGCACCTCCTGTGCTACAGCATAGAGTGAACATACTTGATGAAGGTGTTGGCCCTCTATTAGAAGCTATGATTGGAGCTTTTTAGAGGATTACTGGTGCTAACCCAACTCCTGCACCTATGATAACTATTGTAAAGAGTTATATTTTAGGCCTCTAGATGGAATTAATTGTTTGAAATTAAGTAAAAACATATGCATTTATAGGATAATTTTAGAACATTGCATAACAAAACTTGGATTGCGCTACGTTGGCCACTACTTGTTACTTTTATCACTTAAGGAGGAAAGATGTGGTTTTGTGTGAACACAGGTGCAGGTAGAAGAAAATGATGAAGATGATACAGAAAGAAAATAAGGGAAGTGAAATATTGCCGTGGAAATTGGTAAGATTGATTGCCAATAGAATTGCCATGGCAATTCTGAGAAGATGACCCAACACTCTATCCACATCACTCTTAGCCAGTTGGATGTGTACCAAAAAAACCAACCTGAAAAGAGGAATGAAAAATGTGTGCTGAGGTGTGACGGATCTACCCAATAAAAGAAAGAGAGAGAAGAAGAAAAAAGAAAAGAGAAAAGAAGAATCAGCGTGAAAAAAAGATTGGTAACATCAAAACTCTCTCTTGGCACAAAGGAGAATTCCATTGATGAATTTCAGAGACAGAAAGGGTAGCAGCTTAGAAGAGAGTAGAATGCAGACATAAGGAATGGGAAGAGAAATCTATCTTAGACTCACGTATAATCGAAAGATAAAATAGAAGCTGGAGTGTGGAATTAACATCCTGCAGTTCTGCCTTTATTTTTCTAGATTGAATTTTTTGTGATTCAAAATTAATTGAGAAATATTAATGAATGATTTTATTTTGGTGTTTACTTTTCCACCCATGAACTAAATCTTTTCTGCGTTGGAGTTGTTTGGGTGAATGTTTTATCATCTTTAATGCCTAGGATTTGAAATTGTTTATATCACTATTACATTCGATTCATGCTTATTTTAAATACATGTATGCAAGCTCTAGACATAGTTGAATCTATGTTGTGTTCTTAGGTGTTTTTAATTCTAAAAAGGTTAAGAATATTGGATATAGAATTGTTTGTTGCAAGTGAATACTCGATTGAATATTCGTAGCACTCTAGACATAGATGTTGTAAGTTGTACAGAGAGGACGTTCATTGCAGTTATCAATCCCAAGTTCTATAGACGTACTTAAACTTAGATTTTTAGCTTAAAATCTAGGTATCGAAAGAGGCAGGTCACAGTAGTGAATCTCTGGGTAGTAGATTAAAAAATATTTTTCCATGGCATTATCTTGATATGAACATTTCTCCTGAATAATTCCAACTCTATTCATTCAACAACATAAATACTCTTGATATTCTCTATGAATTGCCACATCATTTTATTTGCCATATCAATTCTTTGTTCTTTATCATTTAATTTCAGTACTCCATTATTCTAGTTTCTTATTCACTCTAAGATTATTTCTTGATATTTTGGCATAATTAACACTATTATAATAACATACTCAATTTCTTACCAATTTCTGATCCCTGTGGAGATGATACTTACTTATAATTTTATTACTTGAATGACATGTACACTTGCACAATTGCATTAGTTATTTGACATGCAACAAGTTTTTGGCACTGTTGTCAGGGATTGGTAGCATTGGTGAAAAGTTGATTTGTATTTTATTTGATTTTTCAGGTTTGTATTAATGCATGAGAAGAAGTATTCAAGAGGATACATAATATTATTTGGATCCTAAAATTGAAAGGACATTAAGGCGAAGAAGAAAAGAGTTAAGAGAAATGGAGAGGTTTATAAATGATCTAATCAGAGAAGATCAGGTACTCTAAAATGAAAGGAATGCTGATATTCCTCGAATTATAGATGACAGAGAAGACCCATCAGAGAACATATAGTGCCTATTTTGGATGATCTAAATCTAGGAATTGTTAGGCCACATATTCACGCTTAACACTTTGAATTAAAACCAATAATGTTTCAAATGTTGTAGACGGTAGGGCAGTTTAGTGGTCTACCTACTGAAGATTCAAGATTGCCCTTAAGTTAAAGTCTGTGACTTATTCAGGCAACAGGGTGTTCCTAAAGATGCCCTTAGATTAAAATTATTCCTTTATTCATTGCAAGATCATGCCAATTCATGATTGAATGCGTTACCATCAAGTACGGTGGCATCTTGGAATGAATTGTGTTAGAGATTTCTACTTAGGTACAATCCTCCTAACATGAATGCCAAGCTTAGGAACGACATTACATTGTTCAGACAATCTGAAGATGAGACATTATATGAAGCATGAGAGTGTTCCAAGAAACTAATTTGAAAATGCCCGATGCATGGTTTTTAGTATTGGACACAAATGGAAATGTTCTACAATGGATTAAATGCTCATAGGCAAATGGTGGTGGATGCATATGCTAATGGGACGTTGCTTGACAATTCTTACAATGAAGCATGCGAAATTCTAGAAAGAATAGCAAATAATGATTATCAGTACCCTACTACCAGAGTTGGTACTGGTAGAAGAGTTGCAGGAGCAATGGAACTTGATGCGATTACATCGTTAACAGCTCAAGTATCATCTTTAACAAATATGATTAAAACTCTTAAAAGACCCTCTGTAGTGCAGTAGATGAATGTTGCAGAACTAGCATGCGTATACTATGGAGAAGATCATGTTTTTTATGAATCCCCATCCAATCCACCCTCTGCATATTACATGGGGAATTTTAATCGTAGCAAAAACAATCCCTACTCCAACACTTACAATCTAGGGTGGAAACAACATTCAAATTTCAGCTGGAATAATCAGGGAATGGGAAATGCCAGCAATGTTAATCGACAGAATGTGGCTGGTATACCACCCAAATACAGTCAACCAATACCGCGGCAAAATATACAACAAATTTCATTGTCTTCAACACCAACTATGGAAGCTCTATTAAAGGAGTATATGGCTAAGAATGATGCAAATATTCAGAGCTAGACAGCTTCCTTAAGAGCTCTGGAAAATCAAGTGGGAGAAATTGCCACTGCATTAAGTTCCAAACAACAAGGAGCATTGCCTAGTGACACAGAAAGTTCTTGATCTCAAGGAAATGAACAATATAAGGCCATAACACTCCGGAGTGACACTCAACTGCCAAGAGTTGTGAATGATGCCTTTTCTGAGGAGGAAAGTTCAAAAGCTCCCGATAGCACAAATTTTGAGTCAATAGTGGAACAAGCTTAATTTAAGAAATTTATGGAGGCCTTGAAGCAATTACACATCAACATACCTATGGTGGAAGCATTAGAACAAATGCCTAACTATGTGAAATTCACGAAATATATCCTATCCAATAAGAGAAGGTTAGGGGAGTTTGAAACCATTGCACTTACTGAAGGGTGCACAATAATGCTAAAAAATAGACTGCCACCAAATTTAAAAGATCAAAGGAGTTTCATTAAACCCTGCTCAATTGGAAACCATTATGTAGGTAAAGCATTATGCGATTTAGGTGTAAGTATCAATCTAATGCCTATGTTTGTTTTTAAGAAACTTTGGATAGGAAATGCAAGACCTACTACAGTCACACTACAACTAGCTGATAGATCATATGTCCATCTAGAAGGTAAAATTGAAGATTTACTGGTAAGAGTTGACAAGTTTATATTTTCATAAGATTTTATTATTCTAGAATGTGAAGCAAATAAAGCGATACCTATAATACTTGGATGACCTTTCTTAGCAACTAGTAAAACATTGATTGATGTACAGAAAGGTGAATTAACCATGAGAATTAATGATCAGTAGTTGACATTTAACATGTATGATGCTTTAAAGTGTGCAGACCCAGATGAAAAATACCATGCTGTTGAATTTGTTGACATTGTAGTGCAAGAAGAATTTGTTGGTCATATGCACAACAATTCTGATGCAAACTCTGTTGAATTAAATAAAACATAATTGATTGAAGAATCTGGAGAACTGATGGACATTTAGCAATCTGGAAATGGATTTAAGAGGAGCTTTGAATCATTAGACTTACCAGGTTGATCGTTTAACCCTCCTCGTTCGTCAATAGAAGATCCACCTATGCTGGAGTTGAAGCCATTACCAGTGCATTTGAAGTACACTTATTTGGGAGATAACGATACACTACTTGTAGTCATCTCTGCTGAGCTTACAACATACCAAGAGATACAATTATTGGAGGTCTTAAAAAAATCCAAGAAAACTTTAGGATGGTCAATTCTAGATATTAAAGGAATTAGCCCAGTAATTTGCATGCACAGAATAATACTTAAATATTGCCATAGCAAATCTATTGAACAACAAAGGAGACTGAATCCTATCATGAAAGAAGTAGTTAAGAAGGATATTATCAAATGGTTGGATGCTAGAATTATATACCCGATTTCTGAATTAGTTAGAAAAATTAACAGGGAAAACCATGTACTATTTTTTAGATGGCTACTCAGGGTACAATCAAATTACCATATCTTCTACTAATCAAGAAAAGACTACATTCACTTGTCCTTATGGAACATTTACTTTCAAAAGAATGTCATTTGAGTTATGTAATACCCCGATAACCTTCCAGCGTTGTATGATGGCAATATTTTTCGATATGGTGAAGTTCTTTGAAGTTTTCATGGATGATTTTTCAATGTTTGGCAACACTTTTGAAGATTGCTTAAAAATTTAGAGTTAGTACTTTGCCGATGTCAAGAAACAAATCTGGTGTTGAATTGGGAAAAATACCACTTTATGGTTTGTGAAGGCATTGTTTTGGGCCACAAGATTTCATAGCAAGGAATTGTCGTCGACAAAGTAAGAATAGAAGTCATTAAAAAGTTGCAACCACCCACTTTAGTGAAAGGAATCAGAAGCTTCCTAGGTCATGCTGGATTTTACCTCACTTCATCAAAGGCTTTTCTAAGATATCAAAGCCTCTATGTCAATTGTTGGAGCAAAACAGACCATTTCATTTTGATGAGTTATGCTCAAAGGCGTTCGATGAGTTAAAGGAGCAATTAATTACAGCACCTATAGTCACTACACCAGACTAGACTCTACCATTCAAACTAATGTGTGATGCAAGTGACTTTGCTATTGGAGCAATGTTGGGGAAAAGAAAAGGCAAGATGTTTCACGCTATATATTATGCCAATCGCACATTGATAGGTTCACAACTCAATTACACCACCACAAAGAAAGAATTGTTAGCAGTAATGTTTGCCTTTGAAAAATTCAAAGCTTATTTAATGGGCACCAAAGTCACAGTTTATACAAACCATTTTGCCATCAAATACTAGGTGACGAAAAAAAGGCTAAACCCAGACTCATTAGATGGATATTGTTGCTACAGGAATTTGATTTGGAAATCAAAGCTAGGAAAGACATTGAAAATCAAGTGGTTGATCACTTGTCACGACTGGAAGCAGGGAATAATTATGGTGATAATCAAATGATTAAAGACAAATTCCCTGATGAGCAGTTATTGTTGGCTATGGCATTGCCATGGTATGCTGATATTGTTAACTATCTAGTTAGTGGGTTACTGCCACCTATGCTCAATAATCAAGGACAAAGGAAATTCCTTCACGATGTCAAGCAATATTATTGAGATGAGACATTTCTATTCAAGTAATATGCAGATCAAGTAATTCAGAGATGTATTCCAAATGATGAATTTGAAAGTATCCTGCATCATTGTCATTCTGCACCTTATGGTGGACATTTTGGAAGCATGCGAACTACTAAAAAGGTTCTACAATCTAGTTTCTATTGGCCCACCATGTTTAAAGATGCTAATGAGTTCTGTCAAAGATGTGATCGTTATCAACGAACTAGTAACTTATCAAGGAGATACGAAATGCAGTTGCAAAATATTTTAGAGGTGGAATTATTTTATGTATGGGGAATTGATTTCATGGGTCCATTTCCACCATCCTAGGGAAAAATATACATTCTTGTCGCTGTGGATTATGTCTCTAAATGGGTTGAAGTTGTGACTTTACCTACAAATGATGCCAAATCAATCTTGAGATTCTTGCATACAAATATTTTTACCAGGTTTGGTACCCCTCGTGCCTTAATTAGTGATGAAGGTGCACATTTTGACTTCAGATTAGTTGCCAATACTTTTAACAAATATGGGGTTAAACATAAAATTACCACGTCATACCACCCAAAGACAAATGGACAAGATGAAATTTCCAATAGAGAAATCAAGTAAATTTTGGAGAAAGTTATCAATCCCAACCGCAAGGATTGGTTAGTAAGATTGGATTAAGCTTTGTGGGCTTATTGCATATCTTTCAAGACACTATTGGGAATTTCACCTTTCAAGCTTGTCTATGGTAAATCATGTCATTTGCCAGTTGAACTAGAACACAAATCATTTTGGACAATCAAGAAAATAAACATGGACTGGGGTGCTGCTGCCAATCATCGCTTACTGGAGCTTATTAAGATGGTTGAATTTTGAGCTCAAGCTTATGAGAATGCGAGACTATACAAAGAAAAGACAAAGCGTGGGCATGACAAGAAAGTTTTGCCAGGACAATTTGTACCTGGACAACAAGTCTCACTCTTCAATTCTAGACTTAAACTATTTCTTGAAAAATTAAACTCGAGATGGTTTGGACCATTCGAATTCGAACGTATATACCCTCATGGAGCTATCGACGTTAAAGATGGAAAAATAAGATCCACTTTCAAAGTCAATGGTCAACACCTGAAACATTATTTTGGATCTCCTATAATATGTAGCAAAAATTTTATTTCTCTTTCAAATACTTAATAATTGTTCTTTTGCAAAAAAAATTCTTTGTTTTAATTTTTTTCTTATTTGTTACCCAAGAAATTTATTTAATTGTTTATTTTCTCTTGTTACAAGTTTTCCCTTAGGCCAGAATACATACAGATTAAAGCTATTGGCCCAAATTCTTGTAATTCTTACAAATTTACGCTAATTCCATTTTTCTTTTCTTGGTAAATGTCAATTGTTTTACCTTTCAGCACATGATTGAGACCAGTTTTATCACACACGTCACAATTACTTCTCTCTCATGTTTTAACCTTATTGATTCAGTTTCTTCCTACATTTTCATCTCGCTTTGTTTTCTACTTTTATTCCCTGTTTCATTCATAATCGTAATAAAATCTAGCCTTTTTTTCATTTTCTAGCTTTTTATTTTCTCTTCAATGGCTTCCCAAACAGTTTCTGCTTCGACCTCTGCCTCTCTACACACCTTTTTCAGTAAACTTGCTGGATAAAAATACCACAAAAATATTACCAAACGACCATTCTATATTGAAAAAGGATTTCCTTTCCAGGGTGCTCCCTTCATGAGGTATATAAATGCCATATCAACAGTTGTCGAAAAGCATGGGTGAGGCATCTTCTGTCTCCATCCTGATGATGTCTTCTCAAAGGTAGTGAAAGAGTTTTATGCCCATATTACTTCTCTTAACAATGCATTTATATGTGTGTGTGGCGCATCAGTCCTATTTGATAAAGACTCCATCAATGCCCAATATAGACTATTTGAAGGTCCTAACAGGCATGCTGACTTTGAAAAGACAATGTCCCTAGAGCGCTTAGCCTAGGTTCTCACTAATGTTCATGTGAAAGGTACATAATGGTCAATCTCAAGAAATGACTATTACACCATCGACAGAGTCTCATTGAAGCCTCAATGCAAGATTTGGTACCATTTCTTAAAAACTCATCTCATCCATTCTACACATAATGCTACAATCTCTAAGGATTGAATATTTCTTCTCCACTCCATAATGGTGGGCCGAAAGATTAATGTTGGCAAAATTATCTTTCGTAAGATTCATCGTTGTGCCCAAAAGAATGCTAGCACTTTAAATTTCCCCTTACTGATTACTGCACTATGCTAAAGAGTCAAGGTTCCCCTATCATCAAATGAAGACCACCTTTTGAACAAATGGGCTATTACTACGCTCATTGCACAGAAACTGGATGGAGAGGAAATGCCAAGGTAAACTGGCACACCTCCATCTTCTCCCTCTAGGACTACTTATGTTGTCCCCTCGACTTCTCACACTAAGTTTGAGCGACAAATGATTGAAGCTGTAGAGGGTTTGAAACAACAATTGTGTGTGTTGGAAAAACATCAGAAAATGTATTTCACTGACTTTGGCAAAGCTCAAGAGGAGTTGACCATCTTTTGGGGATATGTCTGCAAACGTGATGTTGTTATTCGTAAATCCTTGCAAAAGAACTTCTCATGCTTAATGCCACCATTTTTTGTTTTTCCTAAGGAACTGTTATTGAATCCTAATGCAGAAGATGAAGAAGCTACTACTATTCCCACACACAACCAAGGACCAGAGGGAGATAAAGTCAGAGCAGAATTTGTCCATATTGAATCTGATATGAGGGAATGGATACTACTCAGACTACTACACCTACATTACAATCTAAGTCCCTTAGGACTGCCTAGGAACATGCAGTTCATCAACTGATTGATAAACTCACAAAGTCAGATACCGACGATGATGAGGAAGAGGTACCCATCAACCAGCTTAAGAGAAAAAGATTCAAGAAGGCCACTGGTAAAACCATTCAAGCTCATAGTGATGACCAACGCAAGCCGCAACGTTACAAGAGAGCTGCAAAGAAATCCACACAACCTAAGTGAAGTAATTTCCTTCCCCTCCAAGCTTTGATTTTTATATTTCATGATCATTCATTTTGATTTTTATCTGTTACATACATTCATGTAGCTTTTATTCATTTTATCTTATCATGTTCATGCATTGAGAACATTGCATCCCTTAAGTTTGGGGGTGTGCTGGGCATATATACTACATTGTTAATTTTTCATACAGTCCTTTTGCCAGAACGTTCAATTGCCATTCACTGCCTGATTATACGTGTAATATCCAATTTTTAGTGGTAACAGAATAGTGGTTTTGGAACCACAAATTTTGATTTGTAAAGTCGTGTTTTACGGTTTAGTCAATGTTTATGGAGTTACATTAGGGTCGTATTAAGTTTTGGTGAAAAAAATTTAACATTTAGTTGGTTCATTAAATAAAAAGAAATTTTAAATTTTAGTTGGTGAAGAAAGTTTTGGCAAATTTTGGCTACGAAAAGTTGGTTTTCTGGGACACGTTATATCTGCTGGTGGAATCAAGGTTGATTCGAATAAAGTATCTGCGATCATTGATTGGAAAATTCAGAAGAATGTTTCTGAAGTTTGAAGTTTCTTGGGATTAGCCAGATACTATCGACATTTTGTTAAAAATTTCTCCATTATAGCATCTTCGATGACTAAACTGCTACAGAAAGATGTTAATTATGTTTGGACTGAAAAATGCCAGCAAAGTTTCGAGCAGTTGAAGAATATGTTAACTGAAGCTCCTGTTTTGAATTCGGGAAAGAATTTATTGTTTATAGCGATGTGTCTCTTTGTGGTTTAGGATGTGTTTTGATGCAAAGTGGAAAAGTAATTGCCTATGCTTTTAGGCAGTTTAAGCCTCATGAGCGAAATTACCTAAGCACGATTTGGAGTTAGTTGCTGTTGTCTTCGCTTTGAAGATTTGGCGACATTATTAGTATTGGGAGAAATTTCATATTTTTATTGATCATAAAATTTTAAAATACTTAATGACTCAGAAAGAATTAAATTTGCATTAGCGTAAGTGGCTCGAATTATTAAAAGATTATGATTTGGTAATTGACTATCATCCTGAGAAAGCTAATATTGTTGCAGATGCTTTAAGTCGAAATTCATTATTTACTTTGAGGGCTATGAATATAAATTTGACATTGAAGCGTAATGGTTCTATTTTGGCTGAGTTTTTAGTAAAGCCGATATTTTTAACGAAAATTTAGGAACTTCAGAAAGACGATTCAAATTTGTTGTCGAGACTTGAAGAAGTGAAAAGTGGTCAAAAGATTGATCTTAGTATCGACATTGACGATTTTTTGTATTTCCAAAATCGACTGTATGTACCGAATGATTTTGGATTAAAACGAGAGTTGTTGAATGAAGCTCACAATAGCATTTATTCAATTCATCCTGGGAGTATGAAAATGTATAATGACATGAAACAAAGTTATTGGTGGCCTGGTATGAAGCGAGAAATAATAGAATTTGTGTCGTGATTCTTAGTTTGCTAGCAGGTGAAAGCCGAACATCAAGTACCATCAGGTTTGTTGCAACTAGTGATGATTCCTGAGTGGAAGTGGGAACAAGTCACCATGGATTTTGTTTCGGGATTACCTTTAACTGTGAAAAGAAAAGATTCTATTTGGGTCGTTGTTGATAGATTAACAAAATCAACTCATTTTCTACCTATTTGGACTGATTATTCACTTGAGAAATTAGTATAATTATATGTTTCAGAAATAGTGAAATTACACAACATACCCTTGTTGATTATATCAAATCGTGAACCTAGATTTACTTCTAGATTTTGGGGTAAGTTGCACGAAGCTTTAGGCTCAAAGTTAAATTTTAGTACCGCTTTCCATCTATAAATAGATGGTCAGTCGGAGTGATTCATTCAGGTTTTAGAAGATATGCTGCGGTGTTGTATCATTGAATTCAAGGGTAGCTGGGAAAAGTATTTGCCATTAGCTGAATTCACGTATAATAATAGTTATCAGGCAAGCATAAAGATGGCTCCCTACGAGGCTTTGTACGGACATAAATGTAGAAGTCCATTGTATTGGTCTAAATTGAATGAGGAGAAGTTAACTAGGGTTGATTTACTTCGACAAAACCGAAGAAACAGTTAGAATTATTCTAGTTAACTTGAAAGCTGCATCTGACCATCAGAAGTCTTATGTTGATCTAAAAATGAGAAATTTCGAGTTTTCTGTTGGCGAAAAAGTATTTTTGAAAGTCTCGCCCTGGAAGAAAATGTTACGATTTGGCAGAAAAGGGAAGCTCAATCCTAGATTCATCGGGGCATATGAAGTTCTTGAAAGAATAGGATCGGTAGCATACTGTTTGGCTTTACCACCATAACTTGATAGGATTTACAATGGTTTTCATGTTTCCATGTTTCGACAATATCGATCTAATCTGTCACATATTTTATCTACAGAAGAAATTGATGTACAGACAGATTTAACTTACAATGAAGAACCTGTAAGAATCTTAGCTCGGGAAACAAAAGAGCTGAAAAATAAGTCTGTACCGTTAGTTAAAGTATTGTGGCAGCGTCATGGGCTTAAAGAGGCGACGTGGGAAATAGAAGAAAATATGAAGTCTCAATATCCAAATCTTTTCTCTGGTAAAATTTTCAGGGACAAAAATTCCTTTAGGAGGGGAAGTTATAATATCATGTTTTTTAGTGGTAACAGAACAGTGGTTTCGGGACCACAAATTCTAATTTGTAAAGTCGTGTTTTATGATTTAGTCAATGCTTATGGAGTTACATTAAGGTCGTATTAAGTTTTGATGAAGAAATTTTAACATTTAGTTAGTTAATTAAATAAAAAAAGACTTAATTGTGAAAGATGTAAAATTGAGGGATTATTGAATTTTATTGACTTAATAGTCTAACTTTTAGATGAAAGGGGATTTATAATGTAATTATTCCCCAAGAAAATTGAGTGGACGGTTATGGCCTATTATTAGTGAAAAATTTTAAGTTATAATAAAAGGTAAAATGGTAAAATAATAAAAACAAAACTAATGAAAATAAAACAAAATTATGTATCATCATATTGGAGGAGTTCCATCGAAAAATTAGAAGGGGATTCTCCATTTTTGGAGCTTGAATGGTTCAGCCATTGCTTACCTAGCATGTAAGTTCGTTTCTTGTAAGTTTATGTTTTTGAATCGTTGCAACTAGGTCCAGCTAACCCGAACCTTCATTTTTGAAACTGTTAAAAATTTTGAATGATGCCATTTGTGAATATTGATTATTCTTGATGATAATGAAGAGTTTGAAGTCTTGCTTGTGATTTTGGATTGTTTTGTAATATGATTTTTGTTAGTTTTGATTAAAGGGTTGAATTAGGTAAATGCTAAAATTCATGGGTAAATGTGTTGAATTTAGAATATATTGGGGCTAGAAACAAAGGGATAGATATTAAGCTAGCATGATTGAATGGCAAATTTTGCTAAAAATTGAGATTTTAAGTTAGGGACTAAATTGTGAAAAATGTAAAATTTTAAGGAGAATGAGTAATTAATTAAAAGTTAAGCTTCATATGTATTGAGTTGAATGTGAAATTAATATATGGTATTTAATTTCCGTATAGATCAAGATTTGATTGAAAAAAAAATAGCCGAGGAAAAGGAAAAATTATGGAGTAGTCCCTATGCTTAAATCGGAAGTGCTTTAGAGGTAAGTTCATATTATTTCAATACGTAAATGAAATTTTAATTGTAACTTTATATTATTGTTCTTTAGTTAATATATTTATATATAATTATTGTGTGAATGCACATAGCTGCCCCTGTTTGTACTTCAGCACCTCTGAATGCACATACGTGCCCCTATTTGTACTTCGGTACCTCTGAATGCACATACGTGTCCCTGATTGTACTTCAGTACCCCTGAATGCACATACGTGCCCCTGTTTGTACTTCGGTGCCCGTAAATGCATATACATGCTCTTGATTATACTATGGTACCTCTAAAAACATTATATCATCTCAACATTTCATCATCTATGTTCTTGAAACTTTTAGTAATCAAATAATATGTGAATCGTGTCTAATTATATTTAGATTAAATGTTATATTATGTCATTATTAAGATATGTATGCTTACGGGTTTTTGTGGGTTATTTTATAGATAATCGTTGCTGACATTTTGGAAGGATCAACCAACCAGCTCACACTATCCATCTAAGTTTGTAGTTCATGTATCTATTTGGGTAGTGGCATGTATATATAGATAAATATGTGGTTTATAAATGTTGATATATGTAGTTCTTAAGTGAGATTGTGTTTTGCTTAGAGTATGTTTTGTATTGATGAAACAAGTATACATATATAATGCATAGATGGACACCTTAATGTGTAGTTGTTGAATGAAGTGGTTATAGTCATATTGTAATGCATTATTGCATAATGACATATAAAGGAGATCTTTTGATTGTTTTTGAGACTAAATGTTTGGTATATATGTGGTGCCTTTCAATGGCATATTGGTTAGATGAAATAGGTTAGTTAAATTAGTATGTCTAGATGTGTTGGAATGATGCTTAGGTCTATTGAATGTGTGCATAAATGGAGTGGTTGAATAGGTATGTTTTAGTCCTAAAATGGCTTGATTTTAGGGTTAAAATTTGGAGCACACAGCCTAGGACACAGGCTATCACACGGCCATGTGACATACACGGCCATGTGACACACACGGCCTGGCTACATGGTCGTGTGTCTCATGTTATTTTGGTGTAAATTTCACACAGCCTAAGACACGACCATGTGTACCAAGTCAGTGTGTTACATGGCCTGCAACACGGCCGTGTGACCCAACTCAATGAGTTACACGGGTGGAGATATGGGCTAGGACACGACCGTGTGGCCCCAAAATGAACCTTAAAACATAAGTTTACCATTTCAAGTTTGCTTGGACCTTACGAAACTCAAATACCAATTCAAAATGATATTAATCGAGCCAAAAACACATCAAAACAAACCTAATATGTACCTAACCAATGTAGCCTCATTGGTACCGCAAGTATATACAATTTTACAACACAATAAACATTGATTCAATTTATCAATTCACTCAAGCAATACATAATCAAAATACCTATCAAAGGTACCACAATTACAACATTTCAATTATATATATACCATACATACTAGCATATCACTTATACCTCATTCTCATATAATATGTAAGTTGATTATTTGCACAAAATATCATTCATAACATTTACTTAAGCCAAACATTAACAAAAATCACACAAAATCCTATACATGCCACATAATCTGAATTAAATGTTTCAAAAACTATCAAGTAAGCTAGATAGTGTGACTTGAGTGCCGATCTGATCGTCCAACCTTCCGAGAATCTTCAATGACATTAAACAACACAAGTAAGCTTAATGAAGCTTAGTAAGTTCGACGAGTTATACGATAGATCTTACCGGACTAACTATAATAATTCAAACAATAATAATCATCCAAGAGAACTCCCTGTCATTCACAACTTCAATCGATCAATTCATCCATGTTCAAATTAATATGAAATAAATAACATATCTTTCAAATTCATTAACAGATTAGCTTACCGAAAATTTCCATTTGAAGAATGACTTACGGGTAAGAGTACATCGTCAACAGAAGCTCATAAGAGCTGGTCCACCCCAACATGCCAACAAAAGCTCATAAGAGCTGAATAGAATCTCATAAGAGCTGAATAGAAGCTCGTGAGAGCTAATCCACCCAAATCACACCAAATAGAAAGTAAAACGTGAGAGTTCGGAACAAATGCTAAACTCTGGCTTACATGGGTAATATGTCAATATCTCCCTCCAATACCATCTCCACTCCAAACCCCCCGTTATACACCAAACACGAATGTACTCAAATCCCGTGTTCAATCCGAACTGAGTATTAAATTCGATAACATAATTCCAACAATAATTCAATTCTAACAATAGAACATATATATAATAACAATCATCAATTTATACAAATGTTAAATTTTAACCGTACGAACTTACTTGGACTGAATTGTAGTCGTTGCAGAGGTTCAATGACTATTCCGCTATTTTTCCTTTTCCATGAGTATTTCAGAGATTTTGATCTGAAATGTAAAATTCTTCATTTATTAACATATATTTCAATTCCAAAATATTTTACAATTAATACCCTTTTACTTTTCAAAATTACACAATTACCCCAAGCTTTTACCATTTTTACAATTTAGTCCCTTAACCCGAAATTCATCAAATTAACCATTTTTCTAAATTAAATATTTTATCCAAATATACTAGGCTCTCAAAAAGCCCCTAATAAATATCAAATTCTCTATTAAACCCTAAAATTTTGACATTTTCATAATTTAATCCTAAAATTAAAATTTAACAAAAATCACTTTACAAAATCATCACACAACACAATAAAAGCTCCAAATACATGATATTCATCAAAAACATCCAATATTCAACAATGGAAACTTCCAAAATTTTTAACAGAATCAAAAACGAAGGTACGGGTTAGCTAGACCTAGTTGCAACGATCTCAAAAACATAAAAATTACAAGAAAACGATTCCATTTCCTTACCATGCAAAGATAAAAGATGGAAAAAAAGCTTCCTAGGTCACCAAGAAGAGAAAAATGAGAAAAATAAACCTTTTGTTTCAATTTGTTTCTTTAATTTTGAATAAATTACAAAATTGCCATTAAAACCTTTTATTTTATCATTTTCCTTTAATTAGCCGTCCCACTACTTAAATTAAGGCTTAATTATCCCTTAAATCCTTTTACTTAAATTAAGGCTTAATTATCCCTTAAATCCTTTCTCAAATAATAATTAACCATTTAATCACCTAAATGCTAAAATAACAAGTTTTGCACCTTTTTCAATTTAGTTCTTTTTCTTTAATTAACTATCTAAATGATAATATTTTTAAACCAAATTTTAATACGACTATATTGACTCTATAAATATTTTAAAAATAATATTTACAAGTTGACACGACGGAAATTTGTGGCCCCAAAACCACTGTTCCGTCACCACTAAAAATCGGGCTGTAACAGAATATGAATCTTGCATTTAGATATATTTTGCTAGGGGCTTTAGGGATTTGAGAAAGAACAAAACAAAATAAAATTTGCAAACAAAATTTTGGGTAAAACAACATGAAGTTGTTGATGTGATTGAAAGTATTCATCAAAGGTAAAAAACAAATGAGTTTTAGTTTGAAAATTTTAAGATTTTTATAAAATAAAAATTTAGAAGAAATATTAGTTTACCTTTTTTTAGTTTTAATTTTAAGAATTTTTAGATTTATACATATTTAAAAATATTTTTTATTTTTTAAAATTATGATTTTAAATTTTTATAATAATTTTTAGTCTAATATTTTTTAAAGAATTTGTTTACAATTATTGTTAAGAAAACTTTAAAATATTAAAATATTTTTAATTATAACTGAGAAACCAAATTAACTGCTAACTTTTTGAATTAATGTACAATATTACTTTTTTAAACGAAAATTAGCAATCGAGTGATAAAAATATAACAAATTGATAACATTAGTAACTATTATGTAGTATTTGAAAGTTGGGTGATCGAAATATAAATTTAAATAAAATTTGAGAATAATTGATGTAATTTACCTAAAAATATTTATATATTTTTATAAATCGAATCAAATTCGTGCATATTTTTATATTAGTTAATTTTTAAGGTTTATCTTATTTATTTTTATATCATTAACTTTTATAATTAGTTTTAATTTATTAAAATTCATTAATCTAAATTTTCTTTTAAATTTATTCATTCATAATAATCACAAATATAAACATTTTAAAAATATTCCAAAATTTAAAATTTTTATCGAAATGCAGTCTAAGAAATTAGGGAAGTGTTGTGAGATTAGGAATTCTTTTTCATATTAAATTACCTATTTATATCAAAAAAAGAAAAAGAAAAGAAAAAACTTAGAAGTATATATAAAAGCATGTGGTGGGTCCTTTAGCTGACGTGGTGTGTGAGAACTGAGAAAGTCCGAACCAACTATTCTGAACTTCAAGGACTCCAAACCTGAGGTTTGTTGAGTCAGATCCCGAGTACCCGAATCTCTGGTTTGGATCTTATTCAAACTCTCCTTTTGGCCATTTTCACTTATGTTAACTATCATAGATATCAAATCAACTTATTAAAAGGAAAACCCTAATTCCATTTATAGCTTCCTTTTCTGAATTCATAAGGTCTTACCTTTTTCCTTCTTCTTTAATTTAATCTCATCTTTTATTAAGATGCTTTATGGAAATTTATGATTTTTTTTTAAAATTGTTTCTTATTGAATGCAGAAACCAATATTAGATCGCTTCTTCACTAGGTCAAGAGTGGTAATGCAGGCTTTGATCCATTGACTTGATCCGTTGAATTGCTCCCTTTAAGGTTAGTTTTGATCAACGTAGTTTCATGTTTTACAATTATAATATCTTGTACTAAATTTGTAAACTTTTTTGGTAAATCGAATTTTTAATTTAACCCTACATCAATTTTGCTTTGCTTTGTTTTGAGCAGTTAATTAATTTGTTTTTGAGCTGAAACGATGGCGCAGAGTAATTGGGAAGCAGATAAGATGTATCTATATGATATTTCAGAAAATGAATATTATTTTTAGTTTAATTTGATTCCTTTACTTCTATTTAAATTTTGGTTGGCAGGCTTGATGTTTATATATATGATTATTTGGTAAAGAAAAAACTGCATGTCACTGCAAAGTCCTTCATGACAGAAGGGAAAGTCGCCCCGGATCCAGTAGGTAAGAATTGGGTTTGACTATGTACAATTTCTGTTAGTTAATTCATGACATTGTGTGACTGAAGATTTTATGCAGAAATGGAGTTCTTATATGAATCTGTTTTTACCTAAGTTACATTGACTTTTGACTTTACCTAAAAGTACCTTGTCTTACTTTTCTTGGGCATTTTAAATGGGTATGCCATTTAGATTCTTAACATTAATGTAAGAAATGCCAAATTAATGGTCGTAATGGAGGGGGTAATTTTTCTTTGGAATTAAAGGTTATACTTTGCTTGGGTATGTTGTAATTGTGTAGCATATTGTTGGTTGAGGGAATCTGGTTTTACAAGTGATTTATTGAGGACTTGCTTGTTTACCCAGCGATTGATGCTCCCGGTGGGTTTCTTTTTGAGTGGTGGTCTGTCTTTTGGGACATATTTATATCGAGAACAAATGACAAGCATTCAGAGGCTGCTGCAGCATACATAGAGGTGACTTCTTACAACTTTAGCAAGTATTATTGTAAGTACCTTGTCATTTCTTCAATTTATACCAAATGATTTGAACCATTATGGATTTACTAACAGGCACAACAAATCAAGGCAAAGGAGCAACAGCAGTTGCAGATGCAGCAGTTGCAACTGATGCGTCAAGCTCAGATGCAACGCAGGGATCCTAATCATCCTTCTTTAGGTGGTCCTGTAAATGCAACTGGCTCTGAAGGAATGCTAGGGCAGTCAAATGCAAGTGCATTGGCAGCAAAAATGTATGAAGAGCGCATGAAACACCCAAATGCAATAAATTCAGAGACATCCCAGCCACTTCTTGATGCTAGGATGGCCCTCTTAAAATCAGCTACAAATCATCCTGGGTAAATATACTTGTACATTTTAGGTAAGGTATTTTGTCTATTGCGATTAACATTTTTCTGGTTAATGACAAATCAAAATTGTCTCTGATGCAGTCAGTTGGTTCAAGGAAATCAAGGAAGTGTAACTGCAGCATTGCAACAAATTCAGGCATTGATTCTACTAACTTTTTTTTGCTACTTGGAAAAAGTTCTTTCTGTATTTGCTGCAACATTTTGCAATCAATATCTTTCTGTTTTCTTGAACTAATATATATATATATATATATATATATATCCTTGCAGGACATTAAGGGTGACGTGAATTTGGGCGGTCCACAGAGAGCCATGCCCATGGATCCCTCCTCAATTTATGGACAGGGAATCATGCAGTCAAAACCTGGAATAGGAAATTCAGGTACTCTTTGTAACTACTCGTGTTATATTCACTTTGCACCATTCACCTTGCTGCATACTAATGAGATTCATTTCCATAACCTAACTTCTAATTACCTTGTCATGGATTTATTGATTTACTATAACATTATGTCATTTCCATTCAGCCTCTACAAAAAAATTTATATTTGGTTTCATCACAGTCCATCTTATCTTTCCTACCTTATTCAACTCACGTGCTTCTAAATTTGGCCAATATGATCCCAAAAGTTTCAAAAGGAAAGCTAGTAGGTTAGGTGTTTGCTTGTGGGCTACTGCAAGATATGCTTAGTGCGCTGTAACTTAAGATAATTGGGTGATTCTCTAGTTTGGCACTGTCGTTTGCTAAATCTAGCTACTCTAAAAAAATACTGCATGAAGTTGCTGTTTCTATTTTGTCTGGTTTATTTCTCTTTTGAAATGAAGGCACCATATATAATAACTTTTGGTTCTGTAGTTTATTAAATCGAGGCATTCCTGTATATATTCTTATACTTCCATGCTTACTTTTCTTCTTTAAGGTTTGAACCCTGGAGTTGGTAGCCTTCCGTTGAAGGGTTGGCCATTAACCGTAAGCTTTAAACTAGACTTGTGTCCTTAATTTTTATTTTCCATATCTGGGTTATTGTCCTTAATTGACTCTGTCCTATTTTACAGGGCATTGATCAAATTCGGCCAAATTTAGGTGCTCAAGTGCAAAAGCCATTCATACAGAATGCAAACCAGTTTCAGCTTCTGCCGCAGCAGCAACAACAACAGGTCTTAGCACAGGTCCAGACACAAGGAAATATGGGTAGTTCCCCTATGTATGGAGATATGGATCCTCAAAGATTTTCAGGACTATCTCGAGGCACCTTAAATGCAAAAGAAGGCCAGCCAATTGTCAATGATGGATCTATAGGTTCTCCAATGCAATCAACTTCATCAAAAGTAAGGTTTCCCTTCCAGAATTAGTTTTAACTGTTGTATTATTCCCTATTGTCAAATATACCTTTATAGTTTTCATTTGTCTTTCAAATTCTTGTTTAAGAGAAATAAATAACTAAATTGTCTCTATATATACTTGTGACAGTTGTCATACCATCTGCTTTATATAATCAAGATAATTTGCAACCATTGATTGTCTCTATATCCCTTTGTTATTAAGTGCATATCTTATACTTTTCTCGTTAAATTTACGGCTAACATTATTATTTGGTAATGGTGGTTGTACTAGTTCAGTAGTTCTTAACAAGTTCTAATTATTATAAAATTGATTAAAAGTGGTCAACTTTTTGCTTAATTTCATCTGAACCTCTTTGTGGCCTTTCAGCAGATGAACATGCCACCAATAAGACAATCTTCCTCTCAACAAGACCCATTGCAGTCACAACATGTGCAACAGGTTGAGATTGCTTCTGTCTTGTTTCTTGGTTATCACAATGTTTCTCGTTAAAGACTTACAGTAGGCTGCAAGCTGGTGGTCATATGAATTTCATGAATTTGTAATGGGAACATTTCTCAACACTATCCTCTATTTTTTCTTGTTGCTTAAATTGACAACTATTACTTGTATGGTGTGTTAGAATAACCGGAAAAGAAAAGGGGCTTCATCTTCTGGTGCCGCTAATAGCACCGGTACTGGAAACACTGTGGGTCCTTCTAACTCTCAGCCATCAACCCCATCAACCCATACACCTGGTGATGCAGTAGCTGCAGTTAGCAATATGCAGCACGGTAGTAGCATGTCCAAAAATTTGATGATGTATGGATCTGATGGAACGGGTGGTATTGCATCATCAACCAACCAGCTGGTATGTAATCCTAATTTATTTCCAACCTAAGGGTTTGTAGTAGATGTTTTGAACCTGCAATAGTACTAACCACAAAGCATTCCAACATTCTTGTAGCTTGCTGAAATCTTTTGAATGCGAAATTGGTATGGAGTATACGGTGTTGTCGTAGCATGTTGGCAAATTGTCATTTGGCCTTGAATAGTCATGAAGTTCTAAATTTGATAGTTCCCATCTTATGACCATGATTATGGGCGTTCTTGTCAATGTACCAGGCATGACCGTTTTCATCTAGTTCTTTTTGTCGAAGTTAAATAACCACCAAACAAATTGCTCATTACCCACTTTTCCAAAAATAACAAATAAGTGATAAAAAACTTCTTAACAGTTTGTGGTTTGGATAATATAAGCTGGAATACATTTCTGGTTCCAATATCCGAAACTTGGATCTATGATGCCCTTTCATGGCATTTAGGGCCCTACAACTGAAAAATTTGGCATGTAATGTTGGTCACCATTAAGTTTTGTGAATATCTTGAGACCGATATGGTTTATTTTGCTTTCAATGTTTAAGTATTCCTTATGTTTCTTGGCTAAAATATTGATGCCATAGCTGTGACATTGGAGACACATCATCCTTTAGCAATACGGAACTTGTTTAGAATCTTGCATAACTTTCTTCTTTTTAGTTCTCTTAATTTTTTGTTTTTATTTACATGACTAAGGATGAATATTGTTATTGTAGTACAGCATTTTTATGTTATTCATGCCAGAGTTCATTCTGGAGCTGCTCATGCTGTAGTATAGAAAATATCAGGGTTTCTCTATCCTTTCGGTTGGACTCTGGTTATGGCTTAACGGATGTCTATATATTGTTCCTTAAGTGAATATTTTGATTTCTTAATGGTTTTGACTTTTGAGGCTATTGAGAGATCTTGATACACTCTCTTTGAAGAATGTGGCAAGATTGAGCATATCTACATGACACTTTGTTCTTAGCATGTTTTCATTAGGGTTTTGTTTCCTAATCCTTTGTTATGTAAGTACAGATTTCAAACCTAGCCTTGAACAAGTCATTTCAAAAGCCTGCTTATGATGTAATTTGCAATTGCAGGACGACATGGAACATTTTGGAGATGTTGGCTCCTTGGACGACAATGTGGAGTCTTTTCTCTCACATGATGATGGAGATGGGGGGAATTTGTTTGGCACCCTAAAACGAAATCCTTCTGAACATGCTACTGAGACTTCAAAGGGTAACATATGAGTTCATGCTTTCAGCACTCTTTATTCTTCAAATTGACCACAGTAATGACTTGTTTTATACATTTCAGGTTTTGGCTTCAATGAAGTTGGTTCAATACGTAAAAGCAATGGCAAAGTCACCTGTTGTCATTTCTCTTCTGATGGAAAGCTATTGGCCAGTGCTGGGCATGACAAGAAGGTATAAAGCATTGTAGCATATAAGGAACGAAGATTCATATGTAGCATGCAGTATAAGTTAGGATTATCAATTATTTTGTCATTGATTGTTTTATTTCCATAAATGATGTAGCCATGTGATGCTAAACTTCTTGGATCCTTGCAGAATATTTATGGGAATATTTATGATTAATTGGAAACAAAAAAAGAAAAAAAAAAACTTAAATGGAAGTGTGGAATAATGATGTTCATGCTTGTCAATTTCCTGTCAGTAGGCTGTTCTTTGGAACATGGAAACTCTGGAAACTGAATGCACACCTGAGGAACACACTCATATTATAACTGATATTCGCTTCAGACCAAATTCCACTCAGCTGGCAACATCTTCTTTTGATACAACAGTGCGAGTTTGGGATGCTGCACAAGTATATCCTCTAGCTCCTTTGTATTTGCATTTGTGTGTAATTCTCTCTTATGGGCCCCTTTCGCCCGTTTCTTTTGTGGTAGTCTTCCTTCCGGTTTTACATTTAGATTTTAGACAACTACACATTCTGCTATTGTCTATGTTGAATTAATGCTTACACCATTAATTCTGACATTGTTTGATTGAAGACAAAACACAAAGTTGTTATAGTCACAGAAAAGACTCACCAATTCTAATTTGTTCAATGCTGGTGAATTTTGTGGTTTTCATATCAGGGATGCTTGTTTTCTGTTATTTTTGCAGCCAAGTTATTGCATGTGGAAATATACAGGGCATACGGCACAAGTTATGTCCCTTGATTTTCACCCTAAGAAGAATGATCTTTTCTGCTCTTGTGATGGTAACAGTGAGATTCGCTTTTGGAACATCAATCAGTATTCTTGCACTCGTATCTCCAAGGCTAGCGTTCTAGATCCTTAAGCTTTGTTATATTTTAATAGTGCAGCAGGTTCTTTTGGATCTGATGTTTTTCATCTAAGTTACTTCCACTGATTGAAGCAGGGAGGCTGCAGTAATGTCAGATTTCAACCAAGAATAGGACAATTTCTAGCTGCGGCAGCGGAGACTGTTGTGTCTATTGTGGATGTTGAGACTGACAGAAGAACACAGTTATTGCAGGTAGAAATATCATTAAATATGTAAATTTTTTAAAGGAAGAGTATATTACCTCATTTATAGTGTAACCAATTTCGGCACAGTATGGTTTCATCTGGAGAAATTTATTTACTCTCAGGGGCACAATACAGAGGTTCACTCTATTTGTTGGGACACAAATGGAGACTTTTTAGCATCTGTCAGTCAGGATTCTGTTAGAGTGTGGTCGCTGGCCTCTGGAGAGTGCATTCATGAGCTCAATTCTAGTGGGAACAAGTTTCATTCTTGTGTTTTTCATCCTAGCTTTCCTGCTCTCTTGGTTGTTGGTGGTTATCAGGTGCCGTTTCGTATTCTTAAGTTATCATTTGCCATTTGTTTCACCCACTCTTCGACTCCTTGCAGTTGATGATTGATGGCTCTATTTCCATTTCATGGATAGTTGTCTGTATTATTTCGGATATGGTATTTTTTACCTTGATTGTTCTCTGACTATCTCTTAAGCTTCTATCTTTTGCAGTCACTGGAGCTTTGGAACACAGCTGAGAACAAGTGTATGACAATTCCGGCCCATGACTGTGTTATATCAGCCCTGACACAGTCTCAAGTTACAGGGATGGTTGCCTCTGCCAGTTACGACAAATCCGTCAAAATATGGAAATAACTGTGTCAGCCAGCTTTTAGGTGGATCCGATCTTCCATTAGCAACTCTTCCATTTCCTTTAGTTCGATATTTTCAGTTGATTTACTTTGGGCTAATTTCTTTCACAAGGTTTTAATAAGGTGGATTGTTAGTTTTTCATAACTCATCAATGGCGGGTTTGCAGTGTTGCATTGTGGGAGTGCTATATATTCTGAATTTGTTCAAACATCAGAGACACACAGGTAATTTTTGTTGTGGCTTGGGGATTGCTCTGATATAGAAGAGGTTTTGGGACATTTTAATATGTACATTTACTTAGGCGATAGAGTTTACTTATTATCCAAGAATAAAATCTGTCAAAGTGTGACTTAATTTGAGAAATGAAAATATTGTGTTAAATGATAGACAAAATGGTTGGCTTTGGCACTTTATACACACAGAGAGACATCAGCTGAAGGCATTATTATAAATTGTGGATTACATTTATATCCATAATGCCTTGCATTTCTTTCTTTTTTGTTTTTGGTATTTGCTGTTTGTACCCTTCCGATAATTCAAATTAACCCTATCTATTTATTAAATTTTTTTATAGAATTTTATTTATTAATTGCCTTTTGTTATTTCATGTTTTGCCCGTGGATGACAAATGCCACTATCATTTAATTTCATATATTTAATTCATTATTTACCTGTTGGTCTATTTATATATTTAGATGATTTTTATTTTGGTATAAAATTATATATTAAATGTTATTAGAACTTTTGGGCATGGTACTAAAGTTATATCAACATTTAATAAAACAATGTGAAAAATATCTAAGGTTTGCAAAGTTATACAAAAGGTTATCTTATAAGGTTTACCAAAATTATATGAAGGGATATTAAAATTTAAAATTATTTGATACATTGTCAGTAAAAGTTTTAGGCTAAATAAGTAGAGTTAAGGGTTGACAATGTCTTGTAAAGGTATAGTAAAATATTTTAAAATAAATATTAAAAATATTTATTAATTTTTAAAGATATTTGTGAAATAAGAAAAATACATCTCCGATATAACAAGTGAATGCACATCAAAATTATGTAAAAGGTAAGTAAAAAATCAATACTTCTAAATACTATTAAAATTATGCCAAAAGTTATGGTTTTGTAAAAGCTATTACAAATGTTAAAAATAAAAATAAAAATAAAAATAAAAATATAAACGATAATATAATTTTGTCTCTGAACTTAGTAATTAATTTTACTTTAATATTTAAATTTTTTATTCATTTTGCTGCTTAAATTTAGTAATTAGTAGGTTTTGGATTTTAAACTTGAAAGATATAGGGTAAATTATATCACAAGTCACCCAATTATGGTCAGTTTCTTTTTAGTCAACCTACTGAATTCTTTAAATTGGTTATCCAATTAATCGAGAATTTTTGTCCATTTTATTACGTGTCGTTAAGTGTGAAAAAGGGTGACATGGTAGTTAAAAATTGGTATAATAACAAATTTAATCTTTAAATTTTACTTATTATATCAATTTAGTCATAATTTTAAATAAAATTAATTCTCAAAATTTACAAATGATTTCAATTTGATCCTAATTCTAAAAAAGTCAAAGAAATATATAAAAATACGTAAATAGTTTTTTTAATATAATAAATTAAAGAACAAAAATTTTAAGAAAAGGTTTTTGAAAAAAGAACAATATTTAAAAAATTAAAAATATATAAAATACACGTATATTTTAAAATATATAAAAATATTAAACATTTACCTTCTTCCTCCGTTTCTTCCACCCCACTACCATGGTTGCCTCCACCAAAGACGAATCTAAAGAGAGCAAGCAAGGGTCTTGAACCCAAAATGAAAAAAACACTATGTCGGCCTCTTAAAAATCTCCCATCTACTACTGGATCTATGACTAAACTGTCACCTCTGCAGCTACTTGAAACCTTTGCAGATCTGGGTTATGAATTTTGTTTGGTTTTTTTTTTTTTATATTTTTTGAAAATATTTATGTATTATATATTTTTTAAATTTTTTAGAGTTAGGATAAAATAGAGATTATTTGTAAATTTTGAGGGTTAAGTTTTTTAAAATTATAACTAAATCGATATAATATGTAAAAGTGGAGAGTTAAATTCGTTATTATATCTTTTTTTGATTACTACATTACCCTCTCGTTAAACACTTAACAACACTTGATGAAAATGGACAAAGAAAAATCTTCATTAGTTGAGGGACGAATTTTTTTTTTAAAAAATTTTATAGTTGGTGTCCAAAAAGGAAATGTGCCCATAGTTGGGTGACCTGTGGTATAGTTTACTCAAAGATATAAAAGTTTGATGATGTGACACTCTAAGATTGTGCCACATGATCACATTCGGTGTTTTAATAACTAACCCGGTAGTTGAACAAGTCAGACTATTGATATTCAATTCAAAATTCGACTAGTTCAATCGCTAGACCAAAAATAAATAAATAAATAATCGTAAAAAATTAAAAAATAAAGATAAAATTATTAAACCGGTTCAACATGTTCACTGTCAATTTTTGTCTCAATTTTTTGATTTTAACCAATTTCTAGTAGTTTCTGAGTCAATCGATTCAGCCCCTTTGTTTGAACCGTTATATCGATAAATTCTTAGTCTATTTGATCCGGTCCTATTTCAGTAACACTGGTCAATTCATCAAATTTTAATAGAACCCATGTTTAGGGACCAAAATTGATCTAATTGCCAAGTTCAAGTGCCAAAGTAAACAAAAAAGAAAGTACGGATATCAAAGTGGATCTAATTGTTAAGTTCAAGGGAAAAAAATATCATCCCTTTTCAAAAATATGTAAAATATAACTATATTGTATATATAAAGTTTCTAGAGTATCAAAATTATATATGAATTAAAAATAATTGTACTCATTTTTAAAAATGAAAATTGAATTAAAATATTAATCGTACAAAAATAGACAAAAGTGTGTAAAACTACTTTAATATTTTACCGTTGACATGCATGATCTATATGAATGGAATATGAAATATAACAGTGAAATTATTAAAATATTAATCGTGCAAAAAGATAAGGAAGGGTGCAAAACTACTTTAGTTGTTTTGTTGACAAGTAGAATCAACAAAGGGGAGTGTATGACAGTGATGAAGATAGGTCACCTTGGATTGAGGCGGAAAGCCATCGTCTTCAGTGGGAATGGTGATGGCTTGGAAGGTTTATTTGGTTGGGGAAAAAGGTTCTAAGTTTTCTTAGTGTGTGTGTTCAATGATCTCTCAAGCATTGTGATTGGGCTTATATATAGGGGATAAGGGATGTAACGCTCTAACTTTAGCTGGCACAAGGTCTGACGTAGTCTTTTAGCAATATGATTGGTGGAGTGGTATTCGCCCGAGTGCCCATTTCTGGTGTATAGAGTGGGTGGATACATTTATGTGTTTAAGATTATGAGGGCTCCACGCCATGTTGCTACGGTTTGTTGGAATAAAGATGTGATAAAGTGAATCGATATTGAGGGTTGAGTCTATGTCAAAGGTATGGTTTGCCCCTTTTTAGTGGAACTGTGCAAGTTAAGTTACAAGGTAAGTTGGTTAGGAGTTAACTGAATGTGAACTAGGATAGTTAAAGATAAGGAGAAATACTCAATTAGGTTTCTCGGAAGTTATGGACTTTGATAAGATAATTCAATAGTGATGTGACATTTGTCAAGTTTCAATAAAGACTTAGACTATTTTAATAAGCCTTCAAGTTTGATTAAAGGGAGTCATTTTCTTCTTTTTCCAAAATAATGAAATCTAAGGTTAGAGGAATCGAAAGCATCCCTTTAAGCTAGATCGAAAACCCTAGATTTTATCAGTAATATTTCCATGCCAAGGTAAGTTTTATGGCTCTAAGTAGATTTGTAGGAGTGAATAGAGAAGTAAGGTCTTGGATGCAGGTTATCTAGGTTTGAAATGATTGTAAAGGTTATTTGCATGGGTTTTAAGTATGATCTTTTATTTTATAAGGCAGTGGTTTCTACAGTCCTTGATTGAGTGCTACATTTAGAGTCCAAGTTTCTATCTGAAGTTGTCAAGTGAGTCTCTAGGTCGACTTCTGTAAGTTGTATGCTATTTATTCTAGATACTCTTGTGAAGAATCATATGAACTATGAACTGAGATTAGAAAAGGATGATATGATGAGTATGTTGATATATGAATGTTGGATAAGATTTGCATGTATAGTTTGTAAGAATCTGACAAGTGTAGAGTACGTGATAAGAAATCTGGAGTAAAAGATATGATTGTAAGAACATGTCTAGAATGTGTAAGATGAGATGTATGTTACATTTGGTGCTAATGTATGAAAGATCTGTTAAGTGTTTGTGCTTGTACACCACGGTGGATTCTAAAGGGGTCCGTCGGGACTTTAAACGCAATTTTTGTAAGGAAAGCCCATGGCCATGGCACCATATCGTGTAAGACCTTAGCTGGTGGGCTACGAAACCATATGGAAAGAACTAAATGAAGGTTATTACCTAACGGGTTTTTCTGTGTGACCTAGGACGATGAGGGGAAAACCTCACGAAATGTGAGTTTAGGTGAATCCCTATCGTGAACACACCAGAAAATGGATGCCTTTGTGGAAATCTATGAAATGGAAGCCTTTGTGGCGATCTAAGGAAAGGAAAGTCCATGTGGAAAATGATGAAAGGAACGCCTTCGTGGCACACAATGATGAAAGGAACGCCTTCGTGGCATACAATTGCAACAATGCTCTTGTAAAATAAAATTAATTTTTGCAAATCCAACCAAATAATATGCAATTAAGTCAATAAAAACACTATTTAAAACTTCAATTTAACACATAACCAGACAAATTTACAAATAGCCTTTAAAATCACTCACCTCCACACTTTCTTTTTTCAAATAGAAGTGTGTTCAAGTAGGTAAGTTTGAGCCTCAAATCTGATTAGCATCATCCTCATCTCGATGAGAAGCTTCAACAAAGAAAATAAGCATTACAAACTAACATTAACATCAAGAAAGTTGAAATTTCATAAACTATATGGTTCTAAATCATTTCTCTTATATACCTTACCGAAATTGTACAATTAAGCCAACACATAAAATTCATCAACTAAACGACCTTCTCAGCACCACAAACCACTTCTAAACTTCATTCCTTGTCCATTAATATAAAACCTAAGTGTTAATTTTATCTATTAAATTATTTTTAAATTTTCTGGAAAATCAACTCATCTTCTTGATTAAAAATGAATTTATCAAAATTGATCAACCAAACGAGTTTGATCTCTTGTTTTATGATTAAAAATATTTTAATAAACATATTTTGAGCTTAGACATCCATTAAAAATTGGATTCCAACTCAAAATCATGGATTCACCACTATGGAGTTCAATGTTGAAGAAAGAAGAAATCAAAACTTGAAATCCTTTTTAATCAATTTAAATAGCAAATAATGATTGAAACCAACTTAAAAATGAATTTAGGTTGAGAATTACCTTTAATTGATCTCAAATAATCAATTTAGAAGATTGAATCAAGATGCTTGAAGAAATTTTGGATGACTTATGCTCAACTTTGGAAAACTTTTATGGAGATTTTGGAGAGAATTTTGAGGGAGTAAAAGTTTAGATCTATTCTCTGATATGTGGTCTATGAAAATAAGCAAAAAAAAAATTGAGAGAAAAATCTTTTAATTCAGGTTAAAATGGTGCGCAAAGTGAAGTAATTGTAGTGTTTTTAAAACTAAAACCCACACTTGATTTTCAAAAATTAGGGAAATTGCCATAGGCCACTCCCACATTTGCCTTATTTTACAAAATACTCCTTTCCCTCCAAAATTCTGAAAATAAGGATAATTTGCTATAAAACCACTCTTACATTTCCCTTGTTTTGCAAAATGGTCCTATTTAGTTAATATTTTAAATTCTCTTAATTAAATGACCATTTTAATTTATTTTTCAATTCTAATTAGACCAAAAATATTTATTTTACCCAAAAATTATTTAAAACCATAAAATTAATTTTTCTAATTATAGTTTATATTTTCTTGAATATTATTTACCGATTCTTAAATGAAATTAAGCTAACTAAATTAAAAATATCACTAATAAACCCGATTAACTCCTAATTTTCACTCAAAACCGGGTAAACTTACCTAAAACTACTAGACCTATTTTCAGGGCCTGGCAACTCTCCCCCTCTTAAAACAAATGTTGTCCTTAAAATTTACCTAAATCAAACAAATACAGATACTAACGCCTCATGATATCTTCCGACTCCTAATTGGATCCTCAGTCTTGTGGTTGTGGCACAAAAATTTCACCAATGGAACCGTGTTGTTGCATAGCACCTTGACCTCACGGTCCAGATCTCAATCGGTTCCTCCTTATACGAAAGATCAGATTGAACTTTAATCTCCTCAATAGGAACATCATGAGAAGGATCTAATCTATACTTTCGAAGCATGGAAACATGGAAGACATTGTGAATGTGCTCAAGCTCAAGCGGCAACAAAAGACAAGAAGCAAACGGTCCAATCTACTCAATCACATTGTATGGCCCAATGAACCTCAGACTAAGCTTACCCTTTTGCCCGAACCTCAAAACCTTCTTCCAAGGTGAGACCTTCAAAACACCTTATCACCAACCTAATATTCGATATCTCGATGTCTCAAGTCAGAATAAGATTTCTACGTATCTGAAGCAACCTTCAACCACTCACAAAAAAGTTTCGCCTTGTCTTGGATTTCATGAACCAAATATGGACCCAAATTCCTTTTCTCCTCCATGTCAGACCAACATAGTGGAGTCCTACACTTCCTACCGTAAAGTGCCTCAACCGGAGCTATCTGAATGCTCATTTAGTAATTGTTGTTGTATGCGAACTTAGCCAATGGAAAATTTTGATCCCAATTACCACCAAAATCACTAGCACAACTCCAAAGAATATCCTCGAGAATCTGGATCACCCTCTCAAGATGACCATATGATTACGGATGATACGTTGTACTGAAGTGAAGCTTCAAAACTAAAGCCTCAGGCAGCGTCTTCCAGGACCTCGACATAAATTGTGGATCACTGTCTGATATGAAAGAAATTAAAACTCTATGTAATCTGACAATCTCCTTGACATAAAGCTGGACCAACTGCTGAAAACTGTAAGTTGTATTCACAGGCAAGAAATGCGCATACTTCATAAACTGATCCACTATCACCCAAACTGAGTCCGAGATGGAGTCAATGGTAAACCCAAAACAAAATCCATCATAATCCACTCTCATTTCCACTTCAGAATCTTGATCGGCTAAAGCAACCCAAACAGACATTGATGTTCAGCTTTAACCAACAAAATCAGCTATGTCCTTTTTCAACCCAGGCCACCAATACAAAACTCGAAGATCTTGATACAACTTGTTCAAACTAAGATGCATAACATATGGACTGCTATGAGCCTTGGTAAGGATCATATGTCTAAGATCCTCATCCATTCGAACACACATACAACCTCTAAAACAAAGGACACCTTCAGCATTGAGACCAAAATCTCCAAGAACACCCAACTCAACTTGTCAGATACGACGCACCGAATTCTAGTCGAATGGCTGTCTCTCTCAAATTTTTTGTGTAAGGGTCTTCTTCACTTGAAGCTCAGCCAACAAACCACCATCTTCGGAAACCAACAACTTCACAAACATCACCCTTAAGTCAACCAAAGACTTTGTACTCAAGGCATTAGCAACAATATTCACCTTTCTTAGATGATATTCAATAATACAATCGTAGTCCTTCAATAGCTCAATCCAACGCCACTGTCTCAAGTTCAAATCCTTCTAGGTAAAGAGATACTTAAGATTCTTGTGATTAATATAAATCACACACCTCACACCATACAAGTAATGACGCCAAATCTTGAGCGCAAAAACTACAGCAGCCAATTCCAAATCATAGGTCGGATAGTTAAACTCATGCAGTCTCAACTACCTCAACGCATAACCAACTACCTTTCCCTCCTGCAGCAACACACAACCCAATCCCGTGTAGAATCATCACTAAAAACAACATACTCCTTACCAGATTCTGGCTGTGTCAATATAAGTGCTTCGGTCAAAACTAACTACAGCTTCTCAAAACCCTTCTACCTTACATCTGTCCACTCGAAAACAATATTCTTTTGGAGCAACTTTGTCAATGAAGCAGCAATACTCAAAAATCCCTCGACGAAACAACGATAATAACCAGCTAAACCCAAGAAACTCCTAACCTCAGACACGAGCCTCGGTGGCTTTTAATCCAAGATCACCTTAACCTTCTTAGTATCAACTTGAATACCTTCGACTGAAACAACATGAGCAAGAAAAACCAACTCTCTAAGCCAGAACTCACACTTGCTCAACTTGGCATAATGTTGCTTCTCCCTCAAAATTTGAAGAACCGCTCTCAAATTCTCATATTGCTCATCCTTTGATCGAGAATACACCAATATATCCTCTCTAAAAACCACAATGAACCAATCCAGATAGGAATGGAATACATGATTCATCATGTCTATAAATGCGATAGGTGCATTGGTCAACACGAATTGCATGACAAGAAACTCAAAATGCCCATAACAAGCCCTAAATGTCTTCTTCATGACATCTGCATCATTCACCTTCAACTACTCATATCTCATATCAATCTTCGAGAAAACTAAAGCTCCCTGAAACTGGTGAAAAAATCATTGATCCTCAGAACTGGGTACTTATTCTTGATGGTCAACTTGTTCAACTGGCGATAATCAATGCATAGCCTCAAAGTCTCATCCTTCTTTTTTACAAATAGAATCAGCGCTCCCCATGGCGACACACTCGGTCAAATGAAACCCCGATCCAACAACTGTTGCAACTGACGCTTCAACTCCTTTAACTCTTTAAGTGCCATATAGTTGGGTGCAACTGACACCAAAGCTGTACCAGGATAGAGTTCAATACCAAATTCAACTTCTCTATCTACGAAAAATGAGACAACTCCACAGAAAAACATCTAAAAAATCACAAACTGCAGGAATCTCATCGAACCTCAACTTCCTACTATTAGCATTCAGGACATAGGCTAGATAAGCTTCGCAACCTTTGTGGACGAACTTCTCAGCTCTAAATGTAGAAACCACATTGGAAAACATCTCAGACCTCTCTCCAACAACAATCTCAGAGCCATCAGTACAACACAAAGTCACCAACTTTTCCTCACAATCGACCTTCGTTTGATGCTCGGTCAACCAATCCATCCCAAGGATAGCATCAAACCCCTAGAATGATAACTCTAAAATATCTATGAAAACATTTGTCCCTGAACCATTAGAGGACAACAATGGTAAACTCGATCTATCACTACACTATCACCTAGCAGACTCTTAATAGTAACACCCAACCTAGATGTCTCTATAGAAATCCCCAACTCTCTAGCTACATTTCTTAGAATAAACGATCTCGTAGAACCTAAATCTACTAAAGCTAGAAGAGGAAAAGACTGTAGCATGGAAGTACCTGCAATGATATTTGTGGCCTTCCTTGTCTGAGGCTCCCTAACTGTATAAACTCTAGTTGGATCTCAAGTTCCACCTCGAGCAGCTCCACGCTGACCAAACATAGTGCTCCAACGATTTGCAAGCAAAATAGGCACCAATCATACTCTAACACTCTCCACGATGTCAACGGTTACACTGCTCACACAACGTCCACATAGTACGTCCCTGATCACCCATACCAGTCTCAGCTCTTGCAGCCTGCCTAACCTGATCCTGGACTGTAACGCCCCAAAATTTTTATTTTTGTTCTTGCGAAGGTGTGACAAAACTATGTATCTGCTTTAGTGGTTAAGTGTTCTGGGTGTGTGAGAGGTCCCAAGTTCAAGCCAGGACTTGGGCAAATTTTGGTATTTTTATGAATAAGCCCTATATTTGGTCAATAGGCTTTTAAGTAAAAGTTGGCAAATAATTAACAGAATGGGTCTGCTGGTCTGGTGGATAAGTGGAGTGTTGGTGTGAAGAAGGTTTTGTGTTCAATTCTCTGTGATGGCATGGAGACAGTATTTTTGCTCCAATTTCGGCTAAGAGTTGTGTTGGGGAAAAATTCTAAGTAGTTGTGTTTTAGTGGGATACTAGGGAGTGATTTTAGGAGATAATGAGGGAGAGGTTATCAAAAAATAATCTGATATCTTTTTGTTACAGAAAAAAAGTAGAGTTTTGGTTTTCTCTCCAAATAGAGTTTTGGTTTTCTCTCCAATTACCCAAAATTTTTCTGACGTTTTCTTTTTCCTTTTTCCCTCCTCTGTCGATTCTTTCCCCTAGTTGTTGCCGAAATTTCCATTATTTTTTCCCCTTATGTTTCTTTCTTTATTTTCCAATTGATTTGGTTGTTCATCGTTAGTTGCGTGTTTTCAGAGTTAATCAAGGGGCTAGTGGTTTTGAATCGACGTTGTGATTAAACGAAGTCGTGGTTACTCAATCGAGGTTTTGGAGGCTTAGGAGTGCTTACGCATCAGAAACGAGACCAGGTGTGTACCCGAAACGTAAAAAAATAGGATTTGGAAAAAAGTCAAAATTGCTTACTGTCGAGAAATAAGAGAAATTAGAGAAAATGATGCGAAAATTGTAGATAAAGGAAATAAGCGTGTTATAAACTTGGAAATCAACATTCTGCACTAAAATAGTTTTGGACAGCAGCAGTAGTCTAACTTTAAAAAATCATCAAAAATAGTGGAAATTGAGTTAGAATAAAATATGAAATTATATTTTATTGAGTTTAGTTTTTCATGGAAGAAATAGTGTAAGAAATGAAATTATAAGTTATGAGATACAATGAATTTTGTGAGATAAGGTCAGAATGGGTTCGTGTTCCCCTGTTCTGACTTTGGAAAAATCATTAAAAATTGTAAGAAAAATAATTAAGGAATTAAATTTATATTTTTAAATCCTTAACGAGTCTATTTTCAAGAGAAACAAACGGAAACATCATCCAAATTTTGTACTAAGAGATAAATAATTTTTAGTAGGGAAAGGTTGAAGCTGTCAAACAGCAGAATCGGGATAGATTTGAAGATTTTACTGTATTTATTTGAGAAACTATAAAATCTAAAAATTTTATAGTAGAAAGGTATTTGAGTCTAGTTTCGAAAACATCAAATGGATCTTAATTTGGAATTTTTTTGCTCAAGATATAAATAATTTAGGGACAATGACTCAAGTAGACAACTTTGAATGAACATATAAGTAAATAGTGAAAAGATATATGAATATTTAGCTAGCATAGGTTACATTAAAAATGGATCACACGGCCAAGGTCAATTTGGGTCAAGTGGGCCACACGGGTACACACGGGCGTGTGGGCCCATTTTTACCAAAATGTTTCTAAGGTTGTACGGGTCGCCCAAGTCATTTGTGAACCTACTGTAAGGTCGGTAAGCGCTACTTAAGCCCCTAAATATGTGAAATTGACTGAATGATATCTATACTAAGCATGTTAAAATCTGAACCGAATATATGTACTGAAATTGCATTATAGCATATCATCCATTGTATGTTGCATTGCATTGGATTAGGGGTTGTTATTCGGAGGAAGTGTACTGAAAGGCTTTAAGCCTAATTTACTTGCAGCTCAGCTACAAACTACTGTTTTGTGCCTCATTCGGTACTACTTGGAGTGTAGGGATGGGTGGGTTGATTATATCCCCACATAGAGTGTAGGGTTAGACGGAGATGGTGTGTAGAGGCTGGATGGGTAGGATTTTGCTATTGTATAACTGTTACTTCTACTAATACTGTGATGGGCTAAGGCCCTACTGCATTTTTGACACTGTACTGAGATGGGCTAAGGCCTAAACTGTCACTTATACTGAAAAGGGCTTAGGCCCAAGATTGTTCAACTGTGCACTGTGAATACTAATTGTTTGTTTGTTTCTGTGGGATTACACACTGAGTTTACGTAAACTCACCCTTTTTGTTTAATGTGCACAGGTAATCCCCAGACTTATACGGATCGGTGCGATAGAAGACTTAGCGGTAACCACATAATTTTTAGAGTTCATGGTTTTCAATTTACATTTTATGATTTAATTATTATTGATTATTTGGGTTGTAATTTAAGGACCCTCTGGGACTTTGGTTTTAAATTTTGGGTTTTTATTTATTTATTTTACTTTATGGATTTATACCTGCTGGTAGTAGGAAATTAGATTTTCAAAAAGTTGAAGTAGTTTCTAAACGCATGATCACTTAGACTATTTTATTAAAGGTTTTGCAATGATGGATGTTTCAAAACAAATGTTTTAAATGAATAAAGACGACTTCCTAAGTTCTAACAAAGGTTTACTAAAGATAATAACATCGAATGTTTTCAACGTAACGACAAGGTTTTAAAAACACTATCATGTGACATTGCCAGATAAGTCTAGGCTGGGTTTGGGGTGTTATATTTAGTGGTATCAGAGCCAGGTTACAAAACTCGGCTGTGGATTATGGGTTTTAAATTTGGTTTTTGAAAAATTGGTTTTAAATGATTTGAAATATTTCTACTGGTATGTGGTGCACCAAGTCTCAAGCGCCGATCCTGTAAGCGTTCTAAATCTGATACATGCTATGATATTCTGAAATTGATATATGTTATGATATTCTGAAACTACTGTAGGTAGTATACTGTGAAAACACTCTAGATGGTGTATACTGAGACTGTAGCAAAACTGATAGAGACTGCAATTTACAAAAATCACTCTAAATTATTGAAACTGTTAACATAAAACATCTGTTAGTAAATACTAAAACTGAAATTGATGCATAAAAATTCATAATACAGATAAATTTGAATAGACATGAGCGCATGAGGTATTTAGGGACGTGGTACTCAAGTCCAAAGTAGAGGCCGTAGGGGGGTTCCTATCCAACCTCACACTCTTGTAGGGATTAAATCGACTCACCCATTCCTACACTCCTTATGTAGCACTGGTTGCGGCACTAACCAATATTGCAGTAGAGCTGCCAATCACAAAATCGGCTTATAGCCATCGGTGGGTCCACAGTCGTCTTATGCAACCCGTGCGACCCTCACATATCAATCACTTCCTCCAATACAAGATCCCAACCCCATGCAGTATGTCGTGTATGTAGTATGCCATGCTAAGAATCAGTCATATACATATATCATAAAACAAGTCAATCATACACACATCTCAATTCCTAGGGGTACAACAGTTATTTTACCCTGCGTGGGTATTTTGGTAATTTTACACATTGAGGGAATTTTGATAATTTTACCCTTCGGGAGTATTTCGATAGTTTTACCCATCCAGGGTATTTTGGTAATTTTACCCTTTGGGGGTATTTCGATAGTTTTACCTTTCGAGGGTATTTCGGTAATTTTACCCTTCGAGAGTATTTTAGTAATTTGACCCTTCGGGGGTATTTCAGTAATTTTATCTTTTAGGGGTATTTTGGTAATTTTACCCATCAATGGTATTTCAGTAATTTTACCCATCGAGGGTGTAATACCTAAATTTTGCCCGGCCCGAACCCAAATATAAAAACTAAATAAATAAATAAATTAATTAAATGAAAGTCCACTTTCAAAGTCTAATATTATAGACCCAAATAAATCAAAATTACCTTAGCCCAAACACAATACAATACAAAACCCACTAAACCTAACCCGAATTATAATACACCCCAGCCCAATAACCAAAACCAGCCCAGATTGTTTTCATTTTCAGAAACCCTAAGGGTTCCAGAGCCTCAGTCGCCGCATGAAGAAACCAGATTCTTCCATGCGTGGATGCCAGCAGTCACCGAGCCTCCGCCACACGCCTCCAGCTGTACCTGCAACTAACAAACAAGCATAGGCCAACAAACACAAAAAAGAAAAAACGAAAAAACAAAATAAAAGATAACATATTGTATTTCAGTATTTTATTTTATTTTTATTTGTTATTTTGTGATTCTAAAAGGCCAAGCAAGGCACTGTAAAAAGGATTCACGGATTTGAATGAAAAAGGAGAAAAAAAGCAAATCAGATTTGAGAATGTGATTTTGAGTTTTTTTTTCTCTCTCGATCTTTTTTTCATTTTTTCGATTCTTTGATTTTTTTTCTTTTATTCACTATTTGAGAAAAAGAAACATAGGAAGAGTGAGGAGTTTACCTTTGTTGCGAAGCCAAATCCTCGTCCTCTTCATCGTAATCGGAGAACGGGCGAGGGATCGGAGAGCCTTTGAGTGGCTGGTTTACGGAGCGGCGTAGAGGAGCATGTTTTAGTTTAGGTGTTTTTTTTTGTTAAAATGAAATGGCTGCTAGTTTTAGGGTTATTTTTGGTTTATAAGTGTAGTAATAAACGACGTCGTTTTATGCCAATTTGATGGTCTCAAATCGGCGCCGTTTAAAGCCAAGATCTATGTGGTGATCCGACCTGAGGGAAGGATCCGCGCATGTTGGATGGCTGGTCTATTTTCTTAACAGGTCCCTCTATTTTCGGTGTAATTGCAATTTGATCTTTCTCAATTTTCTTAAATTATGTTGCACATTTGTTTTAGATTTCATTTTGATCCTCAGTTAAACGGCATCGTTCTATTGATCGGACTTGGGCATCCGAATATTTGTGTTTAATTGTTGTTTTAGTCCCTCAGCTTTGAATCGATTAACAATTTAGCTTGTTTTTTTAATTCTAGTTGCAATTTAATTTTTATTTATTTAATGTTAAATATATTTAATTCTTATTTTGACATAGTTATTTTTAAAAATATAACATTATTTTAATATGCAAATATTTACATGATAATATTTGTTATAATACTATTATTCATATAAATATATAGCTTATTAAATTATTCTTTGCTTAAGTACATATTAATGTTTTGATCTTATTATGATTATTAATTTTAAGTGTTTTCAATATTCTTGTATATGTATTTCAAACTGATTTTATTTATATGTAATTATCTTCTTTTAAAATTTAGTAATGTACTTTACCTATTTTTTTATATACTAGTATGTATGTATCATTATTATTATATTTTATATGCATTACCATGTTTAACTAATAGATGTATATTGCTTACTTCAAATATATTCCTAATTCATTCCAAATACTAATTATTCAACAGTTTTCAAGATTATTTTGAAGTCATGTGTGTAATTTATTTTAGAACTTTTATATATAGGATATATTGATTATAATTTTTTTCTTTTCATTTTCTTGAGGTGTCTTTTAGAAAATTGATTATTAATTTATTGGATGCTTAATTGTTAATATTAGTGTTTGTATAATATGATTAAAATCATTGTTGCTATTTGCATTTACCTATTACTTGCTTGTTAATTCTTAGTGTATGTTTGGGTTACTATTTAAATTTTACATTATATATTGCTATTCAATCATGTTACATTTGTAAAAATTGTGTTTTATTAAAGCACTACAATCGTTCTATTTCATAATTTTTAAAAAATGCTTGGTGTTCATAATTCTCGAGAGGATTGTGCCCTAACTTACTGGGCTTCAATTCTTTTCGATGAACTTAGATAGCCAAGTATTTATTTTGCTAAAAATATAAAAATTCTAAATAAAGTTTTTCGAGATTTCAAAATGTTGGATCCAAACTCACTGGATATGACATGTTGCTACCTCGAGTTTAGGATTTTTAAACAATGGCAATATTTGGTGTTTAAAAATTTCGAGAAATTGAACCCTAACTTACTGGATTTTGATTTCTCGTTTGACCTAAATAATCAAATATCCTTCTTGAAATGAAAGAATTTTAAAATTTAAAAAGAAAAACTTAGTTTTAAAGATTAAACAGTTGCACCCTAACTCACTGAGTGTGATAGTTATTTCTTTGGAATGAGTATGTCTTGTCATCCAATTCGTTTATTCAAGTCAAAAGGATCGTATTTTAAAATCTTTTCAAAATTTTGAAACTAAGACATTAAACAATCAATTCAGTACCAATTTTTGGGCTTCACGAGGGTGCTAACCCTTCCTTGTGCGTAACCGACTCCCGAACCTATTTTTTCAAAATTTGTAGACCTAAAATCATTTTCAAGGTGATCCGATCACATCTCCAATAAAGATCGGTGGCGACTCCATTTCTAATTTTAAATGTCGATCCCTATTTTCAAAATGGTTTCGACAGCTTGGCGACTCCACTGGGGAACTTTAGAGAGTCAAGCCGTAAAATTGATTGTTTTCTGTCTTATTGTCAAAAATTAAAAATTTGATTTGAACAATTACGATCCTTTCTTTGCATTTGATTGTATGATTATTGTGGGTTGAGTTTTGTAAAATATCTTCGCATCATATTGCATAAAGACTGTTTAGTCTTACCTTTTAAGTGGGAGTGAGAAGCTACTCCTTCGTGAGGTTTTCACCTCCTTGCAGGATAGTGTATCACTTTCGGGATACATCCGTACCTATGTCTTCGTGAGATCTTCATCTCCGTGCAGCCATAGGGAAATGTATTCCCCTGAACTGAACTCGGTGTGTATGAGCCTATAATGGGTGAGGATCGAGGAATCTACTGGTTCGGGTACCTTGACTTTAGAACCAAACCGTATGTAGAAGACCTTAGGAACCCATCCTAGGTAGAGCTACTCTAAACCCCTAGTGGTCACCTGACAAGGTATTCTTTTTGTTTGCTTTTATTTTGTACTAACCCATTTTGTTTTGTTTTGATTATGATTGCATTGCATTTGTATCTTAGAAATGAGATGTTGATTCAAGTTCGATTACTAACTTAGAAAACTTGTCATGGAATACGAATTTCTTGATAAAGTGGAAAATAATACGGTTACCTGAATATATTCCGAGAAATATAAGAAGGGCGACGGAAGAGTTCGTGACTTTACTTCGTGGCCGAGGATTCAAGATAATTTTCTAAGAGCCTTAAACATTCCAACTTCCTTAAAGAAGCTAATGAACATTATGAGGATGGACATGCGAGGGATTGCACCAGGATCAAGAAAAGGAGCTAACAGTGGCATCCATTGGAAATTTGCGAGATTTATCTTAAACATACGGATGAAGGAAAGGATCAAGGTTCTTTCTTGGAATATGAGGGCGAGGCCGTACATGCATCCATTTTATGTAAAGAAGTTTGTTTTCTAGTAAAGTTTTCTAAATGTAATTGAATCAGAATCAACGTCTCTTTAGGCATTCATTTCATTCATTTGCATTAATGACATCATATGCATTAAAATCCTTTGAAAGAGTCTAATTGAGTAAATTTATTTCAGTTAATTTGGAAAACCAACACCCTTATGGTATCCAAGCAAGGACTAAAGAAATGGAACAAAGGTTAGAGAAGTTAGAGAGAATGCAAATACAGATGTAGGATCAACTGACCAAATTTCAACAGGAAATGAGAGATATGATGATAGAATTACAGAGAACTATGACGAGCCAGTTAACCCAGTTGCTAGCTGGAGAGTTAGAAAAAAAGGAAAGACTCGATGGTCCACTATGGGGTTGATAATGAGGATCTCGCCTATTCTCTAGGTTGTACTCTGGTAAATGTCCAGGTCCAGCCAGATGGGCGTCCACAAGAGGCACTCTTTACTATCAGATCCCAACAATATCAGACTGGTACATCGACACTAGTGAGTTGGTTGACAGGCTCAGGATCCAATTTGAGGAACAATTTTCCTGTTGCTCTCTATAATCCAGCAGAAATAAAATAGGCGAGGGTAGAGTACCCAGATACTACAAAGGCCTCAATGAAGAAGAGAAATAAGGGGGATAATGCAGGCATATATAAAAGGGCCACTCAAAACCAATTACTGTGGGGAGGCCAAAGATAGAAACCACTAGACATCAGAGTCTTTTAAAGCGAGAATCTTATACAAAGACAAATACAGAAAGGCTTCAATTCACACATATACCGATGTCATATAGTAAGCTATATCAAAGTTTATTTAATGCACATGTGGTGTCCCCCTTTTACTTGAAACCCATGCAACCCCCATTTCCTAAAGGATACGATGCAAACGCTCAGTGAGAATATCATGCAGGAATCACAGGGCATTCGATAGAAAATTACATCGCCTTCAAAAAGATAGTGTTGGGAAGTGTTGGGAAGTTTTCACATCAATGACATATAGGAAAACACAAATAAAAGGGGACCTTGTTAGATATCCGCCCTTATAAATCTGGGAGTGTTCTAAGCAATTGGACTGCAGGAGAAATCCCAGTGGCTTTTAAGCTTATTTAGAGTAATTTTCAGAGCATTTTTGTTGTTTTTAGCCTAAAAATGATAGAAATTCCTTTGTGAAATAGGCTCATGTCTGAACATCATTATTCTAATAAAATACATTTTTGCATTCATTTTTGAGCCAATATTCTTTCATTCTTTTTGAATAATTATTCTTTCATTCTTTTGGATTTTCTTCCACATCATTCTTTCATTCATAATTATATTGTACAAATAATACATGTTTTGTATATTCTTTGGTACTTACTATGGGTCCCCAGATACCAATGACATGAGTGACACTGTTACAAACTCTGAACCTCCTTTTGAGCGAGACATGTGTTTAGAGGGATCTCATGACTTTGAAAATGACATATATTGTAGCCTATTCCCAGACTTGTTGAGGATGGTAGAATAAGAGGACATGCAGATCATACTTCACAAGGAATCATTAGAAATTGTGAGTTTGGTGAAGATTAGAATTGACATGACCATAAAGACGAAGCGAAACCTCATTGAGTTACTCCGAGAATTCAAAGGCGCATTCGCATGGTCATACCAGGATATGCCTGAGTTAAGCACTGACATTGTGGTATACCGTCTTCCTGTAAAAGAAGATTGTAAGCCAGTACAGCAGAAGCTCAAGTGAATGAGGCTCGATATCATGCTAAGGATAAAAGAAAAAGTCAAAAAATAGTTTGATGCTGGGTTCCCACAAGTGATCAAATATTCAGAATGGGTAGCCAACATCGTGCTAGTCCTTAAAAAAGATGGGAAAATACGAATGTATATGGATTACAGGGATTTGAATAAAGACGGCTTCTCTGGATACAATCAGATAAGGACGCATTTGGAAGGTATGTGAAAGACCACATTCATCACCTTATGGGGAGCATTTTGCTATAAAGTAAGGTCATTCGGGTTAAAAAATACAAGGAATGTTTTTCTCTTTGACTTATCATAGCTTTGCCCATTGAAGTTGATCGTCCCGCACTTGTGTTGGATTTCATCCTTATTAACGAGGAAGATCCAAAGTTTTTCATTGTTAAAATTTGCCCCAAAAGGCTCTATGAAAGAAATCTGATACCAAAGAAGATTTTTCGCATAAAATATGAAAGTGAAAGATCTTATGTGGAAGACTTTATCGAGAAACATTGATTCTGATCGAAATGGATAACAAGGACTTGCCTAATCCTATGATTCCAGATTCAATAAAAAAATCATCAAAAAAATCAAAATCAAAAATAAAAAATCAAAATAAAAAAATGAAAGTGATAAAAAAAAAGTAAAGGAAAAAGAAAAAGGAGAGGCCAAGGCAAAAACCCGCGAAGGGCGCTTTGTGACCAAAGATGGAGTTGAGTTGAAAACCTGAAAAGGGTGACTCAAATTTTGAGCAAAATAGGGTCTGGACGTCATCATCATTGAAGGCTCCTAATGGGCATTACTTCATTGTTGAGATCATTAATTACTTTATCAAATGGATGGAGGTTTCCTTATACGACAATGTCATCATATGCCGATATAGAATTCTAGAGAAGATGGTATTGGAAAATGCATTAAACTTGAATGATAGTATGATAGCGGAGGTCTGTAATCAATTCAAAATCAGACACCACGGTTCGTCACTGTATCACCCAAAATGAGTTAGGAAAATAACTGACACTTACAAGGGATGGCATGTGAAGTTACCATTTGCCCTCCTTGTTTTTCGAATGTTTATCGGGACTTGACCTGGGGCAACACTGTTTTCTCTGGTTTACAAGACGAAAGTAGTTCTACCTATTGAAGTAGAAATCTCTTTTCTCTGGGTATTAGTTGAGCTAAGAGTTGGATGAAGCAGAATGAATCCAATCTGATTAGAACGAAAAAGGCTAAAAGCTATTCAACGCAGTCAGATGTATCAAAGGCGAATGATGCGAGCCTACAACCAAAAGGTTCGTCTCAAAGAATTCCATAAAGGAAACCTAATATTGAAAAAGATCATTCCTATGCAAAAGGATTTTAGAGGAAAATGGATGCCAAAGGCCTTTTCCGGAGGAGCTCTGATCTTGAGTAGGATGGATGGTAAAAACTTGCCAAATCCTGTAAGCTCAGATTCAGTCAAGAATTACTTCACCTGAAGAAGGAGAAGGGACCAAGGTGAAAACCCGTAAAGGGCACTTTGATTCCTAAAAAATAAAAAGACCAAGGTGAAAACCAGCAAAGGGTTGTTTGAGTCCAAAAAATAAAAAATAAACCAAAAATAAGAAAAAGAAAGGAAAATGGAGAGGCCAAGGTAAAAACCAGCAAAGGGCGCCTTGAGACCAAAGGGGATTTGAGTTAAAAACCCGAAAAGGGCGGCTTAAATATTGATTAGAATGAGGCATGAGGTGATCAGAGCAACTCGAATCTTGATCAGATTGGGGCATGTGGTGATCTTGTTATACCTGAATCAACAGGAAAGGGTAGGCGACACCTTGAGGCATCGACAAAGTACTGTAGATCTCTCAAACACATGTCAAACTCAGAAGGGTCTTCAGAAAGTTTGTAGAGAGAAGTTCAAGCTACGATATCTGGGGCACCCAACTTTCATACTATTTATATTGAATTTGTTGTTCTTGGAATACTTTATTCTTTTCCAAGATACGCATTCCCAATCAATTTTTTTGTTATCATTTTTTACTATTTTTGATAATTTATTCCTTTCGAGCTATGCTCAAAACCAACTTTATTCTTATCCATTGTTATGATATTTTGCAAGCATGTTGCATTGGAATAATGATTAATGGACTAATAAAACTTTCACAAGGGAAGTTTTGCATATTACTCTTGAAGTTTCTAAATAATACGGGAACTTGAAATAGGACTATTGTTTAGAACGCACTAAGTTTAAAGGTTGGAAATCTGAGAAAGAAGAGTCTAAATTAGGACTTTTTCTTTGGATTTTGTTGTAAAAAAAAACATTGATTAAGCAAAATGACAAGATGTCAGGTTTGTGACAAAGCTTAAATAAACAAGCCAACAATGATCACCAAGTAATAGGAAGAGGTTTCCTCGGAGAAAAAAGCCTTTATTTGTGCAAGAGCCTTTGGTATGACACCCTGAGAATGATGTAAGGGACCAGAGAGATTTAGATCCTGTATCCTTGAATTATGATAGGAGAGGATTGATGAAAAGCTAGATATTTCTACCCTTGGGTTATAGTGGGAGTGTCGAAACCCTTTTTTTTTTGCAGACTTGAAAAAAATGGGTATTGATTTTGAAAATAGGAAAGGGAGTCATCACCGATCTTTTATTGTGGTGTGATCGGACCACCTTTAAAATAATTTTAGGTCTGCGAATTTTGAGAAAATGAGTTCAGGAGTCGGTTACGTACGAGGAAGGGTTAGCACCCTCGTGACGCCCGAAATTGGTACCGATTTGATTGTTTAATGTCTTAATGTCGAAATTTTGAAAAAAATTTAAAATACGATCCTTTTACTTTGAATAAAATGAATTAGACGATGAGACTCACTTACTTCAAAGAAATAAATCGTCACACTCAGTAAGTTAGAGTGCAACATTTTAAATCCTCAGAATTAAGTTTATCTCTCGTCTTTTAAAACCTATGCACTTTGAGGAGGATGTCTGATTATCTAGGTCAAATGAGAAAATCAAAACCCAGTAAGTTAGGGTTCGATTTCACAAAATTCCTAAATATCGAACATTGCCTTAAAATCCTCATCTCGAGAAAATAATACGTCATATTCAATACGTTAGGACACAACGTGTCAAATTCCCGAGAATGAGCTTTTATTTTAAAATTTCTATGTTCAAATTGAAAAAGGGGTATTCAGTTATTTAAAATCAAAAAGGAGAATTGAAGCCCAGTAAGTTAGGGCACAATCCAATCGAGAACCATAAACGTTAGGCCCCTTTTTAATGTGAAATAGAAAGATAAAAACGAAAAATTTTAAAGGACAAATGTAATATAGAAAATGAATGATAATCCAAACTTAGATTAAAAGGTAGCAAATAAGTAATAAATAAGTACAACTAAAGTAGCAATAATAAATTTATTCACATTATACATGAACTCAAAATAAATTTAACATAGAATGATAACAACATTAGAAAACAATATTTGAAATGAACTTGTAACACCTAGCATACATTCATTAATTTCACATAAATAACATACAACATACCCATATAAACATACCATACATATATATAAAAGAAAAGCTACATACATAAGAAAGTTTAAAAAAAAACATATAAGTAAAATCGATTTAAAATACATACATAAACATATTAAGAATACTTGAAATTCATAATCTTTATAATATCTAATATCATAATACTAACAAATATATATATTTTAAAAATATTTAATAATTTATGTGTATATGAAGAATAGTATTATATGAAAAAATATTATGTAAATATTCGATATATAACATATTAAAATGATAAATTTTAAAACAAAGGTAAAACATCAAAACGTATATGTATAAGATATAACAAATCGTCAAAAATGTATTGATGAATGATAAATTAAATGGTAAAATATTAACATTTTCTTAAACATATAATGGAAAAACTATTGTATGATGAATTTAAATAATGAAATCAACAATATAAAATAATAACTTATCATATTTTAAACTATAATAATAAAAAAATATATTAAAAAAATACTATCAAAGCTAAATATTAAAATAATACTCAAATTTTTTATATATATGTCAAAATAGGATTAAATATATTCAAAATCTAATATTAAAAATAAATAAAAAGGCAAATAAAACCAACATGGACTAAATTGAAATCCGACCTAACGTTACGGGACTAAATTAGCAAGTAAACGCAAAAAATAAATAAGCAGAACTTAGCACAGAAAACAGCGCCGCATAACTGTGGATCAAATTGGAATCAGAATCAAACATAAGGTAACAATTAAAATAAATCAAAAAAACTGCATTAAAACGAAACAGAATGGGAGGGGCTCAATGCGCAAATAAACCAATCAATAAAATCGCGGATCCTCCCGGGTGGGTCACACGCTGGATTCTGAGGACAATCTGGCGCCATTTTGGAGCCACTAATCAGACTCCAAACGGCGTCGTTTCACACACCACATACGGGCCAAAAAAAAACCCTAACCTGATAGCCTCCCTTCTATTTTTTAAACAAAAAGAAAAAAAAAAGAATAAAAGAAAACAGAGAGCCGAATGCTCTCCCCTCTGCGCCGTCTTGAGCCTCCATTCAAAGGCTCTCCGATCTCTCGCCCGATCTCTGATTGCGACGGAGAAGACAAGGAATCAGCTCCATAACGAAGGTAAACTCCCCACTCTAAACTTCCTTTTTCTTTTCTCTATTCGCTAGCGATGAACAAAAGAATAAAAAAGAGAAAAAAACGAGGAGAGACTAAAAACTCACGAAATTTTCCTTGAATCTTTCTGTTTCTGTATTCAATCTGTGTAAAAAAGGGAAGCCCCTATAAAAAATATGGATCGACTTTTACAGCCAAAACGAAAAAAAGAAAATCCCTCAATAAAATTCCAAATACATCTCATTTTTCCGCTGTTTTCTATTTTTCCTTTTTTTCTATTTTTCTCTCGATTTTTGACTTTTCTTTGCCTTCTCTGCTTTTTTTGTTTTTTGCGTTCGTTTCACTGCTGTTTTCTGTACGTTTGTTCCGAGTGCAGGTACGAGTACGGGTCTGGTGTGTGCAGAGGCGTGTGGCGTGTGCAGGCGTGGTCCCTGGCGGTGGCTTGGCTCGGCGCTACGCATGGACGGAGGCTCGTGCGCGAGGAGCGGCTTAGTTGCGGCGCAAAAGCGGAAAGTTGCTGAAGGCTTAGGGTTTCTGGCATTTGGTTTAGGCCAGTTGGGCCACTTCGTGATTAGGCTTGGGGGAATAGGGCCTACTTAGGTTTAGGCCTGCTAATGTAAAAAAATTGGACTGTATTATTATTTTTTAGGCTTTAATTTTTAATTTGGTTTATTTATTATAGGCCTGGGCAAAAATGGGCTATTACAGCAGTCCCTCTTTGCTCGTTGTCGTGTAACGGGAACGGTGCAAAGACTAAAAGCCCAATTTTGCCCGGTCGTGTTTGGACCTTGGTTCTCTTCTTCTTCGAGTAGCTCCATTCCATCCTACTGCATCTTCAGAAGTATAGGAAAAAGTGCTTCGATCCACTCCACTACAACGTTAGGGAGATAGGATTTGTAACTCGTAGCTTTTTAATCCGCTCCACTACAACTTTAGGGAGATAGGATTATCGAATTCAATCTACTCCACTGCAACCTTAGGGAGATAAGATTTGCTTCTTCAGTCTGCTCCACTGTAACTTCAGTCGGGATAAGACCTGCTTACTTAGTCTGCTCCACTATAACTTCAGGGAGATAAGACCTAATCTGATCCACTCTACTGCAACTTCAGAGAGATAAGATTGATTTCTTCAGGGAGATAGGATTGATAGGATTGATTTCTTCTGTCTGCTCCACTACTGCTTAGGGAGATAAGGCTTGGAATTTCAGTCTACCCCACTGTGACTTCAGGGGGATAAGACTTGTTTTCTCAATCTGCTCCGCTGCAACTTCAGGGAGATAAGACCCGATGCGATCTGCTCCACTACTGCTTAGGGAGATAAGATCTATTGTTTTAATCCTCTCCACTACAACCTTAGGGAGATAGGATTATCGGTTTCAATCTGCTCCATTGTAGCTTCAGGGAGATAAGACCGATGCGATCTGCTCCACTACTACTTAGGGAGATAAGATCTATTGTTTTAATCCTCTCTACTACAACCTTAGGGAGATAGGATTATCGACTTCAATCTGCTCTACTGTAACTTCAGGGAGATAAGATTTCTGGCTTCACCGAATGTGATCTACTCTACTGTAACTTCAGAGAGATAAGATACTTTGTTTTAATCCGCTCCACTGTAACTTCAGGGAGATAGGATTATCGGCCTCAATCTGCTCCACTATAACTTCAGGGAGATAAGTTTTTTGGCTTCACCGAATGCGATCTACTCTACTGTAACTTCAGAGAGATAAGATCCTTTGTTTTAATTCGCTCCGCTGTAACTTCAAGGAGATAGGATTATCGGCCTCAATCTGCTCCACTGTAACTTTAGGGAGATAAGGTTTCTGGCTTCACCGAATGCGATCTACTCTACTGTAACTTCAGAGAGATAAGATCCTTTGTTTTAATCCGCTCCACTGTAACTTCAGGGAGATAGGATTATCGGCCTCAATCTGCTCCACTGTAAATTCAGGGACATAAGATTTCTGGCTTCACCGAATGCGATCTACTCTACTGTAACTTCAGAGAGATAAGATCCTTTATTTTAATCCGCTCCACTGTAACTTCAGGGAGATAGGATTATCGGCCTCAATCTGCTCGACTGTAACTTCAGGGAGATAAGATTTCTGGCTTCACCGAATGTGATCTACTCTACTGTAACTTCAGAGAGATAAGATCCTTTGTTTTAATTCGCTCCACTGTAACTTTAGGGAGATAGGATTATCGGCTTCAATCTGCTTCCTTACACTTGAAGATAAGATTCGCCGTCTTCGATCTGCTCCGCTACTACTTAAGGAGTTGAGATCTGTAATTTCCAACCTATTTCACTATTGGTCAGGGACATAGGACTTGTGGCTTAAATTTGTTTCGCTACTCATGGGGAAGATAAGACTCACCGCTTAGATTTGTTTCCCTACTCCTGTGGAAGATAAGATCCGCAATCTTCACTGATCTGTTCTCTGGGGAACATGACTTGTATAATGAATCTAATTATGCCTAATTATTAGGATGGCATGATCAAAATGTATCAAATACTCCTAACTAGACATGTGTGAATGGTGTTTGCATGAATGCAGAATTGTATTTTTCCGAGAATGATCCCGCTTAGGTTGTCATTACTCGAAGTTTATTAAGGTTTTGTAACTGACGTGCTACAACGCCTTCTCGCTTAACTGGCTTTTTTGAAGAAGCATTTAGCCAGGTTGCCCCCCACTGTAAACCTCAAAGTTTTAATCCATTGGGGCGCAAAATTTGTACCATCATTCTCCCACTGTAATCCAAGGGTAGAAATATGGCTTTTCCTCAATCCTCTCTTATCACAATTTAAGGATACAGGATCTGAATCATTTTGGTTTCTTACACCATTCTCGAGGTGTCGTACCAAAGACTTATGCGCAGATGAAGGCTCTCTTCTTTGAGGTAACCTCTTCCTCTTGCTTGGTGATCATTGCTTGCCGGTTTATGGCATCTTGTCAATCAATGCATTTGACAACAAAATCCAAAGAGAAAATCTAAATTTAGACTCTTCCTTCTCAAATTTCCAACCTTTAAATTTGGTGTGCTCTAAACAATAATCCTATTTCAGGTTCCTATATTATTTAGAAACTTTTCAAAGTAATATGCAAAACTTCCTTTGTGAAAGTTTTATTAGTCCATTAATCATTATTCCAATGCAACATGTTTGCAAAAAAGGAGCATAACAATGAATAAGAATAAAGCTGGTTCTGAGCATAGCTCGAAAGAACAAATTATCGAAAATAGTAAAGAAGGATGACAAAGAAATTAATTGGGAATGTATATCTTGGAAAAGAAAAAGGTATTTCAAGAACAAAAAATAATATGAGAATTGGGTGACCCAGATATCGCAGCTTGAACTTCTCTGTACAAACTTTCTGAAGACCATTTTGAGTTGGACATGTGTTTAGGAGATCTACAGTGCTTTGTCGATGCCCCAAGATGTCGCCTACCCTTTCCTGTTGATTCAGGTAGAGCAAGATCACCACATGCCCCAATATAATCAAGATACTAGTTGCTCTGATCACTTCATGCCCCATCCTGATCAATATTTGAGCCGCCCTTTTCGAGTTTTCAACTCAAATCCCCTTTGGCCTAAGGTGCCCTTTGCGGGTTTTCCCCTTAGCCTCTCCGTTTTTACTTCTTCATTTTCATTTTTCACCTTTTTTTTTAGAATCAAAGCACCCTTTGTAGGTTTTCGCCTTGGTCCTTTCTCCTTCTTCAGGTGAGGCAATTCTTGACTGAATCCGAGTTTACAGGACTTGGCGAGTTTTACCATCTGTCCTACTCAAGATCAAAGCTTCTCCAGAAAAGGCCTTTGGCATCCATTTTCCTCTGAAATACTTTTCTGTAGGAAGTATCTTTCTCCAAATTAGGTTCCCCTTATGGAATTCTTTGAGGCAAACCTTTTGATTGTAGGCTCACATTATTTGCCTTTGGTACATCTGACTGTACTGAATAACTTTTAGCCTTTTCTTTTGATCAGATTGGATCCATTCTACTCAACTAAAACCCAGAGAACAGGGATTTCTACTTCAATTGGTAGAACTACTTCCGTCTTGTAAACCAGAGAAAACAATGTTGCCCCAGTCAAAGCTCCGATAAACGTTCTAAAAACAAAGAAGGCAGATGGTAACTTCACAAGCCAACCCTTGTAAGTCTCAATCATTTTTGTAATTCATTGTTTTGCAATACAGTGACAACCGTGGTGTCTGATTTCGAATTGATTACAGCCCTCAGTTATCGTGTTGTCATTCAAGTTTAATGCAATTTCCAATACCATCCTCTCTGGAATTCTATATCGGCATATGATGACATTGATGCATGCAGTAGCCTCTATCCATTTGATGAAGTAATTAATGATCTCAATAGTGAAGAAATGCCCATTAGAAGTCTTCGATAATGGTGATCTCCATGCCCCATTTTGCTCGAAATTTGAGTCGCACTTTTCAAGTTTTCAACTCAAAACCACCTTTGGTCACAAAAGTGCCATTTTTGGGTTTTCGCCTTGGCCTCTCCTTTTCTTTTTCCTTTTTCTTTTTCATTTTCATTTTGACCTTGATTGATTTCTCTTTTTTGCTTTTGACTTTGATTTTTTTTCTTTTCTTTTTGATTTTGATTTTGATTTTGATTTTGATTTTGATTTTGATTTTGATTTTGATTTTGATTTTGATTTTTCTCTCTTTTCTTTTCCTTTTTTTCGAATCAGATCTGAACTCTTGGGATTAGGCAAGTCCTTGTTATCCCTTTCAAAGAATCTTCTCTGGTATCGGATTTCTGTTATAGAGCCTTTTGGGGCGAAACTAAGATAGAAAATTTCGGATCCTCCTCTTCAATCAGGATAAAATCCAACAAAACTTGAAGAGATAGAAACTCGACTTCAAACGGGAAAAGCTAAACTGAGTTAACAAGAAAGGCATTGCCCCAGCAAAGAATTTTCATTGCGTCATTCACACTGCAAATTTTTTCATTGTTGTTGTTGCGCAAATTTCATTATCAGCGCTTAACCCGACATATCCTAGTATGATCCTACAAAGACATCTCTTGAACAAGGTCTTGCTTCATCTTTGACGTCAGGTCAAATCTAAGCCCATAACTCCTAATGATTCCTTGTGAGGTAGGATTTGTCTATCCTCCTACTCAAACATCCTCAATAAGTCCGGAGGTAAGCTACAATCTTTGTCATTTTCAAAGCCCTGAGATCCCTCTGAACACATACCTCACTCAAAAGGAAAATCCGGGTCTGTAGCAGAATTATTCACGTAATTGATATCCGGGGACCCATAGCAAGTACCAAAGAATATACAAAAGAATGTGTAAATTCATGAATAATTATTTGTACCATATGATTATGAATGAATGAATAATAATTTGGAAGAAAATCCAAAAGAATGAAAGAATTTAGAATTGTTTGCAAAGAATGAAAATATTGGCTTAGAAATAATTGCAAAGATGTATTTCATTAAAATAACAACGTTCAAACATAAACCTATCTCACAAACGAATTTCTATCATTTCTAGGCTAAAAACAACAAAAATTTCTGATCATTACTCTAGAAAAGCTCTAAAAACTATAGGGATTTCTTCCGCAGTCTAATTGTTTAGAACACTCCAGAATTTATAAGGGCGAACATCTAACAAGGTCCCTTTCCATTTGTGTCTTCAGACACGTCGTTGATGTGAACATTTCCCAACACCTCTTCGTACACCTCATTCACCTCATCATTAATATGATTGGGCAGCGTATTTTCTGCACTAGAGGAATCATCAAATTTAACGACGCCCATACTGATAAGCCTTTCAATCAGTTTTTTAAAGGAAATGCAGTTTTCTATGGAATGCCCCATATTTCCCGCATGATATTCGTATTGTGCGTTTGTGTCATGCCATCTAGGGTACGGAGGCTATGGAGGTTTCGTGTAGAGAGGGGCAGCAATGCGCGCATTGAATAAGCTTTGATACAACTCCTTATACGACATTGGAATTGGCGTGAACTGGAGGTTCTCAGTGCCTTGTTTCACATAAGGTTCTTGCTTTAAAGGGATCTGATGGCTGGTGGTTACCGTCTTTTGTTGGCCCGCAGTGATTGGTTTTGAGTGGCCCTTGTTATACCTGCCTGTATTATCCCATTTATTCCCTTTCTTCCTCGGGGCCTTTGTAGTACCTAGGTACTCCACCCTCGCCTGCTTTGTTTCAGTCGGGATATCGAGAGCAACAGGAAAATTGTTCCTCACATTAGACCTTGGGTGTGTCAAGCCACCCACCGGTGTTGCTGTACCAGTCTAATACTGTTGTGATCTGATAGTAAAGAGTGCCCCGTGTGGATGCCTATCCGGCTGGACTTGGACACTTGTCGGAGTATAATCTAGGAAATGGGCAAGATCCTTATTATCAACCCCAAAGTGGACCACCGGGTCCTTCTTTTTTTCTAACTCTCCAGCTAGCAGTCGGTTGAACTGGCTTATCAAGGTTCTCTGTAATTCTAGCATCTGATCTCTCATCTCCTGTTGAAATTCAGTCAATTGCTCCTGGATCTGAATCTGTATTCGCTCTAACTTTTCCAACCTTCGTTCCATTTCTCTAGTCTTTGCTTAGATATCGTAAGGGTGTTTGTTGGTTGGTTTTCCAGGTTAGCTGAAATAAATTTACTCATTTAGACTCTTTTAATGGATTTTAATTCATGTAATGCAATGTAATGCAAATGCATGAAATGAATGCCTAAAGAGACGTTGATTCTGATTCAATTACATTTGGGAAACTTTTCTAGAAAGCAAATTCCCTTACATAAAACGGATACATGTACGGCCTCACCCTCATATTCCAAGGAACAACATCGGTCTTTTTCTTCATCCGTATGTTTGAGGTAATCTCGCCAATAGATGCCATTGCTAGCTCCTTCTCTTGATCTTGGTCGCGATCCATCATCTACCCATCTTCATAAGGCTCATCAGCTTGTCGAAGGCTTTTGGACAATCGTCTTGAACCCTTAGGACACGAAGTAAAGATCACGAACACTTTCCTCACCCTTCTTGTATTTCTCAGAATATATTTGGGAAGTCGTATTGGTTTCCACTTTATCAAGGAATCCGTATTCCATGACAAGCTTTCTAATTTAGTAATCGGACTTGAATCAATATCTCTTTCCTAAGATGTAGATGCGATGCAATCAAAACACAATAAGAGGGGTTAGTACAAAATAAACAAGGAAAACAGAAAGTACCTAATCGGGTGACTACTAGGGGTTTGGAGTGGGTCTACCTAGGTTAAGTTCCTAAGTCCACTATATGAGGGTTGGTTTTAAGGATAAGGTACCCGAACCAGCAGATTCCTCGATCTTCACCTATTATAGGCTCATACAGACCGAGTTCGGTTCAGGAGAATACATTTCCCTATGGCTGCACGGAGATGAAAATCTCACGAAGACATAGGTACGGATGTACTCCGAAAGTGATCTACTATCCTGTACAGAGGTGAAAACCTCACGAAGGACTAGTTTCTCACTCCCACTTAAAAGGACAAGACTAAACAGTCTTATGCAAAATGATGCCAAAATATACAACTCAATTTACAATAACCATGCAAGCAAGTGCAAAGAAAAGATCGTAATTTTTCCAACCAAATATCGATAATAAGACAGAAAACAATCAATTTTATGGCCTGACTCTCTAAATGGTTCCCCAGTGGAGTCGCCAAGCTGTCGAAACCCTTTTTTTAGGTCTGCGAATTTTGAGAAAATGAGTTCGGGAGTCGGTTACGCACGAGAAAGGGTTAGCACCCTCGTGACGCCCAAAATTGGTACCGATTTGATTGTTTAATGTCTTAATGTCAAAATTTTGAAAAGATTTTAAAATACGATCCTTTTACTTTGAATAAAATGAATTAGACGATGAGACTCACTTACATCAAAGAAATAAATCGTCACACTCAGTAAGTTAGAGTGCAACATTTTAAATCCTCACAATTAAGTTTATCTCTCGTCTTTTAAAACCTATGCACTTTGACGAGGATGTCTGATTATCTGGGTCAAATGAGAAAATCAAAACCCAGTAAGTTAGGGTTCGATTTCAAAAAATTCCTAAATATCGAACATTGCCTTAAAATCCTCATCTCGAGAAAATAATACGTCATATTCAATGCGTTAGGACACAACGTGTCAAATTCCCGAGAATGAGCTTTTATTTTGAAATTTATATGTTCAAATTGAAAAAGGGGTATTCGGTTATTTAAAATCAAAAAGGAGAATTGAAGCCCAGTAAGTTAGGGCACAATACAATCGAGAACCATAAACGTTAGGCCCTTTTTTAATGTGAAATAGAAAGGTAAAAACGAAAAATTTTAAAGGACAAATGTAATATAGAAAATGAATGATAATCCAAACTTAGATTAAAAGGTAGCAAATAAGTAATAAATAAGTACAACTAAAGTAGCAATAATAAATTTATTCACATTATACATGAACTTAAAATAAATTTAACATAGGATGATAACAACAATAGAAAACAATATTTGAAATGAACTTGTAACACGACATACATTCATTAATTTCACATAAATAACATACAACATACCCATATAAACATACCATACATATATATAAAAGAAAAGCTACATACATAAGAAAGTTTTTTTTAAAAAATTACATATAAGTAAAATCGATTTAAAATACATACATGAACATATTAAGAATACTTGAAATTCATAATCTTTATAATATCTAATATCATAATACTAACAAATATATTTTTTTAAAATATTTAATAATTTATGTGTATATGAAGAATAGTATTATATGAAAAAATATTATGTAAATATTCGATATATAACACATTAAAATGATAAATTTTAAAACAAAGGTAAAACATCAAAACGTATATGTATAAGATATAACAAATCGTCAAAAATGTATTGATGAATAATAAATTAAATGGTAAAACATTAACATTTTCTTAAACATATAATGGAAAAACTATTGTATGATGAATTTAAATAATGAAATCAACAATATAAAATAATAACTTATCATATTTTAAACTATAATAATAAAATATATTAAAAAATACTATCAAAGCTAAATATTAAAATAATACTCAAATTTTTTATATATATGTCAAAATAGGATTAAATATATTCAAAATCTAATATTAAAAATAAATAAAAAGGCAAATAAAACCAACATGGACTAAATTGAAATCCGACCTAACGTTACGGGACTAAATTAGCAATTAAACGTAAAAAATAAATAAGCAGAACTTAGCACGAAAAACAAATAGCATAACTGTGGATCAAATTGGAATCAGAATCAAACATAAGGTAAAAATTAAAATAAATCAAAAAAACTGCATTAAAACGAAACAGAATGGGAGGGGCTCAATGCGCAAATAAACTAATTAATAAAAATGCGCGGATCCTCCCCGGGTCGGGTCACACGCGCGGGTTACAGGGACAATACGGCGCCGTTTTGGAGCCACTAATCAGACTCCAAACGGCGTCGTTTCACACACCACATAAGGGCCAAAAAAACCCTAACCTGATAGCCTCCCTTCCATTTTTTAAACAAAAAGAAAAAAAGAAAGAATCAAAGAAAAGATAAAAGAAAACAGAGAGCCGAATTCTCTCCCCTCTGCACCGTCTTGAGCCTCCATTCAAAGGCTCTCCAATCTCTCGCCCGATCTCCGATTGTGACGGAGAAGACAAGGAATCGGCTCCACAACGAAGGTAAACTCCCCACTCTAAACTTCCATTTTCTTTTCTCTATTCTCTAGCGATGAACAAAAGAATAAAAAAGAGAAAAAAACGAGGACAGACTAAAAACTAACGAAATTTTCCTTGAATCTTTCTGTTTCTGTATTCAATCTGTGTAAAAAAGGGAAGCCCCCTATACAAAATATGGATCGGCTTTTATAGCCAAAACGAAATAAAGAAAATCCCTCAATAAAATTCCAAATACATCTCCTTTTTTCTGCTCTATTCTATTTTTTTCTTTTTTTTCTTTTTTTCTCTTGATTTCTGTCTTTTCTTTGCCTTTTCTGCTTTTTTTTTGTTTTTTGCGTTCGTTTCGACGCTATTTTCTGTGCGTTTGTTGCGAGTGCAGGTACGAGTACGGGTCTGGTGTATGCAGAGGCGTGTGGCATGTGCAGGCGTGGTCCCTGGCGGTGGCTTGGCTCGGTGCGGCGCATGGGCGGAGGCTCGTGCATGAGGAGCGGCTTGGCTGCGGCGCAAGAGCAGAAAGCTGTTGAAGGCTTAGGGTTTCTGGCATTTGGTTTAGGCCAGTTGGGCCACTTCGTGATTGGGCTTGGGGGGAATAGGGCCTAGTTAGGTTTAGGCCTGCTAATGTAAAAAAATTAGACTGTATTATTATTTTTTGGACTTTAATTTTTAATTTGGTTTATTTATTATAGGCTCAGGCAAAAATGGGCTATTACAGGGAGAATGATGGTAAAAATTTTACGTCCCAATGGATTGAACTTTGAGGTTTACAGTGGGGGAAATCTGACTAAGTGTTTCTTTGAGAACGCCAGCCGAGTAGGAAGGCTTTGTAGTACGTCAGTGATAAAGCCTTAATAAACTTCGAGCAATGATAACCTAAATCATAAAGAAGGATCATTCTCAAAAAATAGCATTCTACATTCATGCAAATACCATTCATACACGTCTAGGTAGGAGCATTTGATTCATTCTGATCATGACATCCTAATCACTAGGCATAATTAGGTTCATAAAATGAATTATACAGGTCATGTTCCCTAGAGAACAGATCGGTGAAGTTATAAATCCTATCTCCCTGGACAGCAGTGGAATATGTTGAGGATTGTAAGTCCTATCTCCCTAGACAACAGTGGAATAAGTTGAAGATTGTGAATCCTATCTCCCTGGAAAGTAGTGGAATAGGTTGAATATTGTAAATCCTATCTCCCTAGACAGCAGTGGAATAGGTTGAGGATTGTAAGTCCTATCTCCCTGGACAATAGTGGAATAGGTTGAAGATTGTGAATCCTATCTCCCTGGACAGCAGTGGAATAGGCTGAATATTGTAAGTCCTATCTCCCTGGATAGCAGTGGAATAGGTTGAAGATTGTGAATCCTATCTTCCTAGATAGCAGTGGAATAGGTTGAAGATTGTGAATCCTATCTCCCTAGACAGTAGTGAAATAGGTTGAAGATTAAATCTTATCTCCCTGGACAGCAGGGGAATAGGTTGAAGGTTATAAATCCTATCTCCCTGGACAGCAGTGAAATAGGTTGAAGATTGTAAGTCCTATCTCCTTGGACAACATTGGAATATGTTGAAGATTGTAAGTCCTATCTCCCTAGACAGTAGTGAAATAGGTTAAAGATTGTGAATCCTATCTCCCTAGATAGTAGTGGAATAGGTTGAAGATTGTAAGTCCTATCTCATTGGACAGTAGTGGAATAGGTTGAACATGGTAAGTCCTATCTCCCTGGACAGCAGTGGTATATGTTGAAGATTGTGAATCCTATCTCCCTGGATATCAGTGAAATAGGTTGAATATTACAGATCTTATCCCACGGTGAATCTTATTTTCCCAAGGTAGTAGGGAAGCAGATTTAAGCCACTAGCCTTATCTCCTTGAGCAGTAGTGGAGTAGCTTAAAGATTGTAGACCTTATCTCCCTGAGCAGCAGTGGAGTAGGTTGAAAATTACAGATCTTATCTCCCTAAGCAGTAGTGGAACAGATAAAAAACGGCGAATCTTATCTTCCCAATGTAGTAGAGAAGTAGATTTAAGCCACTAGCCTTATCTCCCTGAGCAACAGTAGGGTAGGTTGAAGATTGTAGACCTTATCTCCCTGAGCAGTAGTGGAGTAGGTTGGAAATTACAGATCTTATCTCCCTAAGCAGTAGTGGAGCAGATCGAAGAATGCAAATCTTATCTTCCCAATGCAGTAGGGAAGCAGATTTAAGCCACTAGCCTTATCTCCCTGAGCAGCAGTGGAGTATGTTGAAGATTGTAGACCTTATCTTCGTAAGCAGCAGTAGAGTAGGTTGAAAATTACAGATCTTATCTCCCTAAGCAGTAGTGGAGTAGATCGAAGACGACGAATCTTATCTTTCCAATGTAGTAGGGAAGCAGATTTAAACCACTAGCCTTATCTCCCTAAGCAACAGTGGAGTAGGTCGAAGATTGTAGATCTTGTCTTTCTGTACTGGCAGTGAAGCAGATCGGAAGCACCAGCCTTATCTCCCCGAGTAGCAGCGGAGCAGGTTAAAAATAGCAGATCTTGCCTTCCTGTACTGGCAGCGAAGCAGATTGAAAACACTAGCATTGCCTCCGTGGGTTGCAACGGACAAGGTTGAAAACACCAGATCTTGCCTTCTTGTATTGGCAATGAAGCAGATCGAAGCCAATAATCCTATCTCCCTGAAGTTGCAGTGGAGCAGATTCAAATAATAGATCTTATCTCTCTAAAATTGCAGTAGAGTAGATCGCATCAGGTCTTATCTCCCTGAGGTTGCAGCGAAGCAGACTGAGTAAGCAGGTCTTATCCCCCTGAAGTTGCAGTGGAGCAGATTGAAGATGGCGGATCTTATCTCCCTGAGTTTGCAGTGGATCGAATTAAAGCCAATAATCCTATCTCCCTGAAGTCGTAGCGGACTGGATTAAAGCAATACATCTTATCTCTCTGAAGTGGTAGTAGAGTAGATCGCATCGTGTCTTATCTCCCTGAGGTTGCAGTGGAGCAGACTGAGTAAGCAGGTCTTAACCCCCTAAAGTTGTAGTGGGGCAGATCGAGAATAACGAATCTTACTTCCTTGGCGGTGTAGTGGAACAGATTGAAGCTACAATGGCGAATCTTGTTTCCTTGACATCACAGTTAAACAGATTAAAGTTACGAGTTACAAATCCTATCTCCCGGTCGTTGTGTTGAAGTGGATCGAGGCACCAATTCCTATACCTTTGAAGATGCAGTAGGATGGAATGAGGCAACTCGAAAAAGAAGAGCACCAAGGTCCAACACGACCGGGCAAATTTGGCTATTTCTAAAGTCTTTGCTCTATTCCTGTTATACGACAACGAGCAAAGATGGTCAGCTGTAATACCCAAATTTTGCCCGGCCTGAACCCAAATATAAAAACCAAATAAATAAATAAATTAAATAAAAGTCCACTTTCAAAGTCTAATATTACAGACCCAAATAAATCAAAATTACCTTAGCCCAAACCCAATACAATACTAAACCCACTAAACCTAACCCGAATTACAATACACCCCAACCCAATAACCAAAACCAGCCCAGATTGTTTTCATTTTCAGAAACCCTAAGGGTGCTAGAGCCTCAATCGTAGCGTGAAGAAACCAGATTCTTCCGCACATGGATGCCAGCAGTCACCGAGCCTCCGCCACGCGCCTCCAGCTGTACCTGCAACTAACAAACAAGCATAGGCCAACAAACACAAAAAAGAAAAAACAAAATAACAAAATAAAAGATAACATATTGTATTTCACTATTTTATTTTATTTTTATTTGTTATTTTGTAATTATAAAAGGCCAAGCAAGGCACTGTAAAAAGGATTCACGGATTTGAATGAAAAAGGAGAAAAAAAAAGCAAATCAAATTTGAGAAGGTGATTTTGAGTTTTTTTTCTCTCTCGGTCTTTTTTCATTTTTTCGATTCTTTGATTTCTTTTTCTTTTATTCACTGTTTGAGAAAAAGATACAGAGGAAGAGTGAGGAGTTTACCTTTGTTACGAAGCCGAATCCTCGTCTTCTTCGTCGTAATCGGAGAACGGGCGAGGGATCAGAGAGCCTTTGAGTGGCTGGTTTACGGAGCGGCGCAGAGGAGCATGTTTTAGTTTAGGTTTTTTTTTTGTTAAAATGAAATGGCTGCTAGTTTTAGGGTTATTTTTGGTCTATAAGTGTAGTAATAAACGACGTCGTTTTATGCCAATTTGATGGTCTCAAAACGACGCCATTTAAAGCCAAGATCTATGTGGTGATCCGACCTGAGGGAAGGATCCGCGCATGTTGGATGGCTGGTCTATTTTCTTAACAGGTCCCTCTGTGTTCGGTGTAATTGCAATTTGATCTTTTTCAATTTTCTTAACTTATGCTGCACATTTGTTTTAGATTTCATTTTGATCCTCAGTTAAACGGCATCATTCTATTGATTGGACTTGAGCATCCGAATATTTGTGTTTAATTGTTGTTTTAGTCCCTCAGCTTTGAACCAATTAACAATTTAGCTTGTTTTTTTAATTCTAGTTGCAATTTAATTTTTATTTATTTAATGTTAAATATATTTAATTCTTATTTTGATATAGTTATTTTTAAAAATATAACATTATTTTAATATGTAAGTTTGATATTGTTTTTAAACTTATTATTAGTACAATTTTAGAATATAATATACTATTATTTTAATTTGTTATTAATATTATTTAAATTTATCATGCATTAATATTTTGAATCTATTATACATTTTTTAAATTTAACATGTTATTATTTATTTCATCATTAATTATTTTATATATTTTATTGGAACTTAATATAATTTGAATAAATTTTGATGTTTTATTTTATATGTTTTTAAATTTACCTTTTATATATTCCTATATGTAAATATTTACATGATAATATTTGTTATAATACTATTATTCATATAAATATATAGCTTATTAAATTATTCTTTGCTTAAGTACATATTAATGTTTTGATCTTATTATGATTATTAATTTTAAGTGTTTTTATATACTTGTAAATGTATTTCAAACTGATTTTATTTATATGTAATTAACTTCTTTTAAAATTTAGTAATGTACTTTACGTATTTTTTTTATATACTAGTATGTATGTATCATTATTATTATATTTTTATATGCATTACCATGTTTAACTAATAGATGTATATTGCTTACTTCAAATATATTCCTAATTCATTCCAAATACTAATTATTCAATATTTTTCAAGATTATTTTGAAGTCATGTGTGTAATTTATTTTAGAACTTTTATATATAGGATATATTGATTATAATTTTTTTCTTTTCATTGTCTTGAGGTGTCTTTTAGAAAATTGATTATTAATTTATTGGATGCTTAATTGTTAATATTAGTGTTTGTATAATATGATTAAAATCATTATTGCTATTTGCATTTACCTATTACTTGCTTGTTAATTCTTAGTGTATGTTTGGGTTACTATTTATCTTTTACATTATATATTTCTATTCAATCATGTTACATTTGTAAAAATTGTGTTTTATTAAAGCACTACAATCGTTCTATTTCATAATTTTCAAAAAATGCTTGGTGTTCATAATTCTCGAGAGGATTGTGCCCTAACTTACTAGGCTTCAATTCTTTTCGATGAACATAGATAGCCAAGTATTTATTTTGCTAAAAATATACAAATTCTAAATAAAGTTTTTCGGGATTTCAAAATGTTGGATCCTAACTCACCGGATATAACATGTTGCTACCTCGAGTTTAGGATTTTTAAACAAAGGCAATATTTGGTGTTTAGGAATTTCGAGAAATTGAACCCTAACTTACTGGATTCTGATTTCTCGTTTGACCTAAATAATCAAATATCCTTCTTGAAATGCATGAATTTTAAAATTTAAAAAGAAAAACTTAGTTTTAAAGATTAAACAGTTGCACCCTGACTCACTGAGTGTGACAGTTATCTCTTTGAAATGAGTATGTCTTGTCATCCAATTCGTTTATTCAAGTCAAATGGATCGTATTTTAAAATCTTTTCAAATTTTTGAAACTAAGACATTAAACAATCAATTCAATACCAATTTTTGGGCGTCACGAGGGTGCTAACCCTTCCTTGTGCGTAACCGACTCCCGAACCTATTTTCTCAAAATTTGTAGACCTAAAATCATTTTCAAGGTGATCTGATCACATCTTTAATAAAGACTGGTGTTGACTCCATTTCTATTTTTAAAAGTCGATCCTTATGTTCAAAATGATTTCGACAGAGGGTATTTTGGTAATTTTACCCATTGACGATATTTCGGTAATTTTACTTATCGAGGGTATTTTGAAAATTTTATTCATTGAGGATATTTCAGTCATTTAAAAACCTTTTTGAATGTCTACAGTCGCCTCGAGCGACACAGATAACCTAAATGGTCATAACGATATAAATGGGCCCAAGTGGGCCCACATGCTCGTGTGACCCACTAAGCCTAAAACTTCCCTTAGCCATGTGATCGTCATGGTCGGCTCATTATTTCCTATCCATCCAAGAAAATTTTCCTCGCGTAGGGCCCACGGGCCAATTAGGCCCACTCAGCCCATTCCGGTCTATTTAACCCAAAAATGGCCTGAGACCACGAGATCGCTCGTGGTGACCTCTGTCGTTGTATCGACTTATCCACATGCGCATTCGTGCACTCATGTGATAGTCGTATTCGTACTTTTGGCTTTTCGACTTTTCGGTATTTCAGGATTTCGGCATTTGCTGATCTACAATTGGAGTGGTGTGTGTACACACGTTGTTGAAGAAAAACGCAGTAACCCACGAGCGTAGAACCTACATTCGATTAAGGTACTTGGTTAGCCATTTCATTAACATTCACAACCCTTAAACCCAAATCGTCACACTACTCACCTTGAACGAATGAGAATTGCTTAATGCCCTTGGATCGCCAATTAAGAATCGATATCAGGATCTCACCGATTTTTTTACCTGAACAAAGAAACCTATAAGACTAGATTTTTTAAAAGAATAAGACTAAAGACCCCAATATTAAAACACAGTACCATAAACGAACAAGCCAACTTACCCCCTTCAAAAATTCAATTGAAAGATGAAAGGAGAAACTTGAATGCCTTTGCACTTTCGATGAACCCCCTTGAATCGCAACGAGTGTAGTACGTGAGAAATGAAATAACAAGCAGTCAATAAGGTTATTCGGTATGAGTAGAAGTTAAAAGAAGAAAAACAAAAGGAAGATTCAACTAGGCTATGAAGGAATCCAATTGCAGAAGAAAAGAGGTAAAGAAAAAAATAAATGTTAGGTTCGACCAAGAAGAGAGAAAGTGAATGGAAAAGATGTAGAAAAAGAATGACTCAAATGGTCAGTTTTAGTTCGGCACTAGAGAAAAAGAAAGAAAAATGCAAAACCCCTAAATGCTAGAGAGAAAATTCGGCACCTATACACTCACTAATTGTCGAAATGCATACTCCAAAGTCCCTCTTAGCAGATTCGGCAACAACCTTCTACAACTCAAATTTCCCTTTTTCCTCCTAAAATCACTCCTCCAATCCTCTCCTTAAAATCCTCCATGATTCACTCCTTAAATCACTCATTTGACCCATTTAAACTCTCCAACACAGAGTTCAAATCCAACACCAACCCTTGCCTCCACATGAGCAAAATAAATAATCCTATTTGCATACAATGAGACTTGAACCTCTGACCTCCTTACCACACCTGTGACTCCACCTCTTTGCCACACCTGTGCCGCCACCTTACCACTACACCACAAACTCTTTTTGCCATGATTTCACCAAAAATATTTATAAAGCCTTCAAGCTAAGGCCAAGGTTCACTTAAGAGCAAAAATCAAAAATTTTGCTAAAGCCCAGGTTTGAACCCAGGACTTCTCCAACACTCCCAACTCTTCCTAAATCACTTAACCACTAAAGTAGACGTTCATTTATGTCATTTTCTTGCACACATAAATTTTTATGTGATCCCACACTTAAGACCCAAATTCGAGGCATTACAGCCAGTGTCTCCTGCTACTGAGACTGAGTGTCATGATTGCATGGCTGGGGAAAACGCATTGCCCCAGGCTATGTTAAGGATATTGGAGAGGGTCGCTAGGCCTAATACTGGATTTGGGGAACGTGGGTCGGTTGCTAAATAACTTCGGTTAATAGACCTGAGCTCTTTAGGGGTGTCACTAGGGTCTCCCCTAATATGGCCAAGTATTGGATTGAGTCCACGGAGAGGATAATGGATAATCTAGATTGCAGCTCCGAGCAGAAATTAGAGGGTGTAGTCTCGCTGCTGCGTTATGAGGCTTGTCAATGGTGGCTTATTGTTAAGGAGGGCACTCAGCTCGAACGTCTGACTTGGGAGTTCTTTAAGACCACCTTCCAGGGGAAATATGTGTGAGCTAGTTATGTGGACACCTGTAGGAGGGAGTTCCTATTGAATCTAACACAGGGAGATCGATCAGTGGTCGAGTATGAGACCAAATTCCTACAACTGAGTCACTATGCGCGAGGTATGGTGGAGACTGAGTATGAGCGTTATGTCCGCTTTGAGGATGGCCTCAGAGATACTTTGAGAGTCCTGATAACTCCACAGAAGGAGCGTGATTTTTCTTCACTGATGGAGAAGGCGAAGATCATCGAGGAGGTTAAGCACGTTGAACGCCAAAACTGTGATAGGGAGAGAGGTAGGAACAAGAGGGATTCAAAGCCCTCGAGTTCTGTGCAGAGGCCTAAGAAAAATGCCAGAGCTGATGGACCAGTTAGAGCAGGGCTCCTTGTTATTGCTACTGGATTGCAGCTATGTGTCGACTGTGGTAGACGCTATTAGGGCGAGTGTTGGAGAAGGACTGAGACATGTCGGAGGTGTGGATCATTGGATCATCGCATTAAGGAGTGTCTATTGAGGGCCGATCAGATGCAAGCTTAGGGTACTAGTACTGCACAGCCACAGAGGGTAGCATAGTAGCCATCTAGAGGCCGTGGTCAGGCTAGTAGTGGTAATGGCATGGGTCGTGGACAGAGAGCACCAGGCTGAGGTGTTGGACAGATTATGGTGAGGCAACATGCTTTAGTTTATGCTGCACATCACTGAGAGGACAGAGATGCTTCGGATGTCATCACTGGTACGTTTGTTATTTATGATGTGCCTTACAGTGCATTGATAGATATAGGATCTACGCTTTCCTATGTTGCCTGTTCTATTTCCAAAATCCTAAGAATTCTGGAGGAGCGTCTGTGTTCTCCAAAATAGACTTGCATTTTGGGAATCATCAGTTGAGGGTTAAGGAGGCCGATGTGCACAAGACGACATTTAGGACTCGTTATGGTCACTACGAGTTTCTAGTAATGCCATTTTGACTTACTTATGCACCGTCAGCTTTCATGGATCTGATGAACCGAGTGTTTCAGCCCTACCTAGATTGGTTTGTTGTGGTGTTCATCGATGACATATTGGTTTATTCGAGGATTGAGGATGAGAATGATGAGCACCTTAGGATTGTTCTTTAGATTTTGAGGGAAAAGTAGCTCTATGGTAAGTTCAGGAAGTACGAGTTTTGGTTACGTGAAGTAATATTTTTGAGTCATGTGGTGTTTACTGAGGGGATTCGAGTCGATCCTCAAAAAATTAAGGCTGTATTAGATTGGAAGCAGCCTAAGAATGTGTTTGAGATCCACAACTTTATGGGGCTAGCAGGTTATTACCGACGGTTTGTAGAAAGATTGCCACTGATCGCAGCACCCTTGACTAAGCTACTACGTAAAGGTGTACCGTTTGACTAGACTAATACGCAGCAAGAGAGCTTTGAGAAGCTTAAGACTGTACTGACTGAGGCTCCTGTTTTGGTACAACCTGAACTTGGAAAGGAGTTCACGGTTTATAGTGATGCATCACATGTCGGTTTGGGATGTGTGTTGATGCAGGATGGTAAGGTAGTTGCATATGCATCTCGTCAGCTTAAGACACTCGGGGCAAACTATCTGATGTACAATTTAGAGTTGGCCATCGTAGTCTTTGCATTGAAAATCTGGAGGCATTATCTGTATGGTGAGAAGTGTATCATCTACACTGATCACAAAAGTCTCAAGTATCTCCTTGCTCAAAAGGAGCTGAATCTAAGGCAGCGAAGATGGGTTGAGCTTCTTAAAGATTATGACTGTACCATTGAGTACCATCTGGCAAGGCCAATGTGGTGGCCAATGATTGAGCCGTAGGGCTATAATTGATCTGAGAGCGATGTTCGCTCGACTTAGCTTGTTCGACGATGGGAGTTTGTTGGTTGAACTTCAAGTCAAGCCAACTTCGATCCAGCAGATTAAGGGTAGACAGTTGGAGGATGAGTCTTTGGGTCTTCAGTTCCAACAAATTGAGAGTGGTAGCACTATGGACTTTGGGTTGAACTCTAAGGGTGTGTTGTGTTTTCGAGGTCGGATATGTGTGCCGAATGATTCAGACTTGAGGCAGTCTATTTTGAGAGAGGCGCATAGTAGCCCTTATGCTATGCATCCTGGCGAAAATAAGTTGTATCGAGATCTTCGAGAGTTGTATTTGTGGCTATGGTTGAAACGAGAGGTTATGAATTTTGTGGCTAGATGCCTGACATGCCAGCAGGTTAAGGCTAAACATCAGTTGCCTTCGGGATTACTGCAGGTGATTAAGATTCCGCTATGGAAGTGGAAGCGAGTAACAATGGATTTCGTTAGTGGGTTGCCTTTAACACCCACTAAGAAAGATTCAGTGTGGGTCATCATAGATTGATTGACTATGTTTACACAGTTCATCTCAGTTAGGACAAATTATTCTTTGCAGAAGCTGACTAAGCTCTATATTACTGAGATGGTGAGACTGCATGGGGTACCAATTTCAATCATCTCTAATAGGGATCCTCATTTCACGGTTCAGTTTTGGAAAAAGGTGCATGAGACTCTGGGTTCAAGGTTGGAATTTAGTACTGCGTTCCATCCTCACATCGATGGTTAGTCAGAGAGGGTGATTCAGATATTGGAGGATATGTTGAGGAGCTGTGCTATTGATTTTTGAGGCAGTTGGGAGGATTATCTGCCATTAGCGGAGTTTGCCTATAATAATAGCTTCCAATCTAGCATCCAGATGGCACCTTACGAGGCACTGTACGTTCGTAAGTGTCGTACTTTTTTATGTTGGACTGAGTTGGGTGTGCGATGTGTTCTGGGTCCTGAGTTAGTCTCTGAGACAGAGGATAAGGTTAGATTGATATTGTTTAAAAGCAGCTTCTGACAAGTAGAAATCTTATGCGGATTTGAAGAGCCATGAGATCGAGTATTCTGTGGGGGATTTCATTTTTCTCAAGGTTTCACCATGGAAGAAGGTACTGAGGTTTGGTCGTAAGGGCAAGTTGAGCCCTAGATTTATTGGACCTTACCGTATTTTGAAGCAAGTGAGACCAGTTTCTTATTAGTTGGAGCTACCTCCGGTGTTGGATCATATCTATGGTGTGTTCCATGTCTCTATGTTGAGGTGTTACGACTCTGATCCTACTCATATTGTCCCTGTTGAGGAGATTGAGGTTAGGCCAGATTTGACCTTTCAAGAGGAGCCTATCCAAATTCTGGATCGTGACATAAAGGTTTTGAGGAGGAAGTCTGTTCCTTTTGTGAAGGTTCTATGGCGTAATCATAGCACTGAAGAGGGCACGTGGGAGCCTGGGGATGCGATACGTCAGCAGTATCCTTATTTGTTCGCATCAGGTAAATTTTGAGGTTTTAATGTTCTTTTAGGGGGCAGAGTTGTAATGCCCTAGAATTTTTACTTTTGTTCTTGCGAAGGTGCGACACAACTGTGTATCTGCTTCAGTGGTTAAGTGTTCTAGGTATGTGTGAGGTCCTAAGTTCAAGCCAGGACTTGGGAAAATTTGGTATTATCTTTGGTTAGTAGGCTTTTAAGTAAAAGTTGGAAAATAATTAACAGAATGGGTCTGCTGGTCTGGTGGATAAGTGGAGTGTTGGTGTGAAGGAGGTCCTGTGTTCAATTCTCTATGATGGCGTGCAGACAATATTTTTGCTCTAGTTTTGGCGAAGAGTTGTGTTGAGGCAAAATTCTGAGTAGTTGTGTTTTAGTGGGATAATAGGGAGTGATTTTAGGAGATCATGGGGGAGAAGGAAATTTCCATTATTTTTCCCCTTTCATTTCTTTCTTTATTTTCAAATTGATTTGGTTGTTCATTGTTGGTTGCATGTGTTCAGAGTTAATCAAGAGGCTGGTGGTTTTGAATTGACGCTGTGATTGTGCGAAGTCGTGGTTAGTCAAGTGAGGTTCTGGAGGCTTAGGAGTGCTTACGCATCATAAACGATACCAGGTGTGTACCCGAAACGTAGAAAATGGGATTTGGCAAAAAGCTGAAATTGCTTGCTGTCGAGAAATAAGCGAAAATGATGCGAAAAATTGTAGAGAAAGGAAATAAGGGTGTTATAAACTTGGAAATCAACATTCTGCACTAAAATAGTTTTTCATAAAAAATCATCAGTAGTCTAACTTTAAAAAATCATCAAAAATAGTGGAAATTAAGTTAGAGGTTGAATAAAATACGAAATTAAATTTTATTGAGTCTAGTTTTTCATGGAAGAAACAGTGTAAGCAATAAAATTGTAAGTTATGAGATATAATGAATTTTGCGAGACAAAGTTAGAATGGGTTTGGGTTCCCCTATTCTTACATTGCAAATATCATCAAAAATTATAAAAAAAATAATTAGGGGGCTTAAATTTATATGTTTAGATCCTTAATGAGTCTATTTCGCAAAATTTAGCGGCGATGTCAATAGCGGCATTTTTTGCGGCGCTATTAAAAGTGCCGAAAATACTTTTAACGGCGCTAAAAAGCGCAGCTAAAAGCTTGTTTTGGTGTAGTGTATTGAACCTAAAAATTCACTTCTCTTTATCCTACCTTGAGCCTAGCCCTATTACAACCCTATAAAAGGCCTATTGATTTTGATAATTATGCCGACTACATTAGTGAAGAGGAATTGCTAAGTTCAATATACGAGGACCTTTAATTAAACCTTGTGATTGTTTTGTTTAATTGATGAGGAAACTTTGATTGAATGGTGAATGTTATGAATGACCTTGAAAAGTATGCACTCTATGACACATGTTAGCGTTTTTCAATACTTGGTATAAAATTTTGAAATAATGTTTGCATGTGAGCAACTTGTCAGCAAAAAGAGTTTGTGAGCATGACATTGTTGATGCATGTTTATGAGCAAAATTTGAATCTACTTAATGAGTCTATTTAAACTCATTGCAAGATTGTCTTCTCTAAATTTTTGCTTTGCATTACTCGGGACGAGCAATGGATTAAGTTTTGGGGTGTGTAAACTCTAATTTATATAGAGTTTTTATAGTTATTTTTGGCACCTTTTTACTTGAAAATAATATTAATTCCGAGAAATTGATCATTAATTGGGTTAATTTTGTTTATATTTGAATGATATACATGATTTAGTGAAGAATGTAATTTTATTCTATTTTTCAATAAATTTATGCATAATTTAATTATTTTATGCTACATATTAATCTTGATATTATTTAATGCAGTTGGACCAAGGAAACTATGCATGATTTGTTTATAAAATAAAGTTATATGGACATGCCCAAATTCACTCTATATGGACGGTAAACACATGAAAAATGGGTCATGAAGAAGTTGATTTGACCCAATTGAAGATGGATCAATTGATGGACAAGTCTGGTAAACAATTGGGTCACCAAACCGTCTAAACAAGGGAGAACAAGTCCAATTCGGCAAAGCATTTATGAGCAGCCCAAAAATTAGTTTTAGGGGATTTACTAGAGGTCCCTACACATGCAAATAAATTAGAAAATAACCCACAAGATACTCCATTGAAACCGTCCACACCCTAGCTTGATTCAAGCATGAAATCATGCTTGAACCAAGCAACCAACATACCACTTCCTTCCACCCTTCATTATAAATTCCCACTCTCATTCCTCATATCCATCATCCCTCATTTCTCAAACATCATTCTGCTCTCACTCTCATTTCATTCTTCCATTTGCATTTTTTCTTTCCACGCATAAGCATCTATATTTTCCCTTTCCCTTACCCAACGAATCATTGAGTAGGTACTCTCTTGGCCGACCACCTTAAGAAGCAACTTACGAATGAGAAAACACAAGGATTGTTCGGAAGCCATTTTGATCAGATTCTGCGAGACTGCCAAATTAATCAAAGTTTATTCTCTCTTATCTTTTTTATTTTTATTTTAATCATGTTTGCAACTTGTTTTGTTATCTTGTCATCAACAATGGTAACTTAAATTTGTTTAGTTAGAATGATTGCATTAATTCAATAAAGTTCATTTAAATTGTGTTTATGATGTTTTGTGCATCAATCGTTCATGTTTTCAATTAAACTTAAACATGTATTTCATTCATATGTGATTGAATGTATTAGAATTAGTTGAGCGATCCTAGCCAGACCACGACTAATGGACGTAATAATTGAAAAGTGCATGCTTAATTTAGATCCTAACCCGGCTAAATGAAAGGTTCATAATAACTTGAGAGAGCTCTATTATCTTGCATAGCTATTAGGTTTATGTGATTCCATTGTTTCATACCTAGCCCGTCCCTGTTACTTTACATGAATTCTAAGAAACCCTTAGTTATATATGATCAGTAATATGCATATTTTTCCAAGTAAAAGATTCCGAAAGGACTTAATATTGGTTTCAAGCTTACGAAAGATCGAGTTGCCATGGAATATTTTTTGGAGCATTATTAAGCATGATAAAAAGGAATTGAGTTGATAGATGTAATTATTCTAGACTATTCATGTTATTGATTGTTGAAGTTTGAGAATTTGGTGCTAATTTCATCTCATTCATTTTATTGCATACATTGCATTTAGGTTAATTTGTATTAGGGATCACTTTGCATTTACATTATTCAATTTAATTTAACAATCAACCACCTCCAAAATATTGTGTTTTCTTACCAAATTGTTAGTTTTAATTTTAAAATTAATTGATTAACATGCACAGTGCCTCTGGAGACAGTAACTCTTTTACTTATTACTTGAAACAACTATGTACACTTACACAAACCACATGTTACAATGTTCGAAAAGAAACATGGATTTTTTTCACAACCTAAAACACAATCAAATCCAAGTTAAATAAATAAATAAATAGGATAAATAAATAGAACAATAAATCAAATATTGGAACAATAAAGAAGAAAATAAAGAAGATAGATGAAAAAGATAGACCGTGATATGTAAAAGCCCTAAGAAGCCTTGGAAACATGAAGAATCCACAACCTGTAACAGCCCAATTTTCGGTCGTGTCGAAAACAATGGTTCGAGACCACTAATCCGATGAGTGAGTTTGAAAATTTTATTATTTATTATTTATAAGTTAAGTGTGATTTTAGAAAGATTTTTGAATTAGTAATTTGTGATTTGTGATTTGTGTTTTAAAAAAATCTATCAGGTTAAGTGGTTCCGAAAATGAGGTATCAAGACCTCGGTTTCAAAAACCGAGCTGTAAATATTTTTATAAATATTTACGGAGTTTCATTAAGTTAGTATTAAAGTTTCGTTAGAAAATTTTAACGTTTTGATAGTTAATTAATTAAAAAAGACTAAATTGAAAAAGGTGCAAAACTTGCCAGAGTGATAAAATAGCCTAAATGTTAAATGAGGAAGGACTTGAAGGGTAAATAAGCCTAAAATAAGAGGCTGGACGGCATGAGTGTAGGAAAATTATGAAATTAGTGTGAACAAGGGGTAAAATTGGAAATGAAAAAAACTTAATAGTTAAAATAGGATTTAATTGAATATCTAGACATTTCTTCACAATTCTCAGCCAAAAACACCATTGAAGAACCCTTAAGAAGCTGGTTTTCATATTTTGCTACATGTGAGTTCAATTCTTGCTCTTTTCTTGAATTTTTTGTGTTTTTAAGACTTTTGTAATTAGGTCTAACTATATTCATTAGTTTTTGATTTTATGGGTAATTTTGAAAGTTACCAATGATGGGTGCTGGATGTTTATGATGAACTAACATGGAATTGAAGCTTTAATTTTGTTATATGATGATTTTATCAAGCAATTTTAATAGAAGTTGATTTTAGGACTAAATTGTGAAAAGATTAAATCTTAGGGTTTGATATTAGATTCAGTTTATCAAAGGCTGTAAGATAGCCTAGAATAGTTAGATAAATTGTCAATTGAGAAAATTTACTCAATTGATAGGATAATTGGTAAGGGACTAAATTGTAAAAAGTGTAAAAGTTAGGGTAATTGTGTAATTTCAAAAATTTAAGGCTATTAATTGTGAAGTGAATTAGCATTGAAAAATATGCTAATGAATGAATAATTTTATATTTTAGATCAAGAGCCGGTAGATCAACGAGAAAAAGGAAAATTAGCAGAATAGTCCCTAACTACTACAAACTTACAATTTAACCTAGGTAAGTTCGTCTGGTTAAATTTTAAATGTTATATGTTAAATTAATGAATGGTATTATAAATTTATTCACATCATTTGTGAAAATAAAATTAATGTTAAAGTTATGAAAATTGAATTGAATATATGAAGTGAACAGAACGCGAAATTGAGTACAATCGTTCAGTGCAAAAGAGGAATTGACGGCAAATTACCCAAGTAAATCAGGGTTCAGCATTTGTTGCTAACTTCCATTTTTTCTTTCCGTTTAGCTCTCATGAGCTTCAGTTAACTCATATGAGTTTCAGTTTAACTCTTCTAGGTTTCAGTTCAGCTCTTTTGAGCTTCAGTTTAACCCTAATGGGTTTCAGTTTAGCTCTTCTGAGCTTCAGATTAACCCTTATAGGTTTTCGTTTAGCTCCTATGAGCTTTCATTTAACCTTTACGGGTTTCCGTTTAGCACTTATGTACTTTAGTGTAGACTTTAGGCTTTTGTTTACGATGTACTCAAATCCGTAAGACGTTCTCTGATTTGACAATGATTGGTAAGTGCCATATGGAATTAATGTGGAAGAATTTAAGTTATTATTGATATTGAGCTCAAATAAGTGAATTCATCAATCGAAGTTGTGATTGGCAGGAAATGTTTGTGAAATGATTTACCTAAATGAATTATTATAGTATGTTAGGTAAGATTTATATTTAAAGCTAACTTACTAAGCTTCATTAAGCTTACTGTTTCGTTTAATGTTCTTTGTAGATTTTTAAGAAGTTCGAAGGATCAGATCAACACATCGAGCCACACTATTTAGTTTGCTCCGATAGATTTTGTTATACATTTTATAGTTTATATGTCATGTATAGGGCTGGATTGGAAAAGAGCTAAATTTGAAGTATGGTTGTGAATGACATATATATATGTTAGTATGCATGTATTTAGTAGTAGATTTTGGTAAATCAATGGAGTTACTTTGGTAAGTTTAGGCAATTGAGTTTTGTGATGATATATTATGTTTAAAACATGATTTTTGGCTTGTGTTGATTGTTTGATTTGGGCTATTTGATGTATTGAAATGTCGTGTATAGGTTGGTATAAAAAAGGATGAGAAAAGTGGCCTTAAAATGGCCTATTTTTGTCCACACGAGCAGAGACACGAGCGTGTGTCTCAGCCGTGTGTGACACATGGCCTGACACATGGACGTGTGGCCTGGCCGTGTGTCCCCTGCACCTTAAAATTTCAAAACAGAATGCCCAAGATTTTACACACGGCCTAGCACACAGGTGTGTGGCTTGGCCGTGTAACCCCTGCACCTTGTACACGACCTAGCACACGGGCGTGTGGTTGGCCGTGTGACCCAAGTCGGAGAGTTACACGGGTAAGGACACGGGCTGGGACATGGCCGTGTGCCTCATATCGAATGCCCACACAGCCTAAGACACGGGTGTGTATCCTAACCGTGTGAGCCACACAGGTGTGTATGTCCCTTGCTCCTAAGAAAATTTTTGAGATTTTGGGAAAAGTTCCCTGAATATCCAATTTAGTCCCTATTCATTTCTAAAATGTATATTGGGCCTCTAGGGCCCATCTAAGGGACAATGTGAGTGTTATATGATTGATTCTTAAAATGTGTAACAAAGTTTGTGAAATGCACGTATTTAATTCGTAAAGTTCGGTAATGCTTTGTAACCTTGTTCCGGTGACGGATAAGGGTTAGAGGTGTTACACAACCCCCTTCAAACGGCTCTAAAAAGATTGTTAAAATTTTTCTAAAAGAAACTAAAGAGAAATTCTTGAAAAGAAAACTCAAAGAGAATTTATTGACTCAAAAGAGAAGTTGAATAATAATGAATTGATTGATTTGTGTACAATGTAAAGGCCTATATATAGACTAACTAAACAAATCTAAATAAAACTCTTTAAGTATACTAGAATACTAATTAATCCAAACAAGTAGTTTTCATCTAAATTTTCTTGTTGACATAAAACTCTTAAATAACTTAAACTACTTAATAATTCTTAAAAATTTGGAATAATAAAATAATAAGAGCTGATAAATATAATATTGTGCTCATATATAATAAAAATTTAGCCAAAAAACCGAACCCAATATGATTTAAACTCGAATTAAAAGCCCGAAACTTGTAATTCCCATTATAATCCTCTCCAGAAATTCTGCTCGCATGGTCTTTGCTAAATGATCATAACTTGAGCTCCTGAACTTAAAATTCAGTGATTCAAAGTGAGTTTAAAAGCTAAGAGATAGATCTTCGAACGCTAAGAGACATCTCAACCTAAAAATGTTTGGATCCCATCCAAAATGTCATCGTAAGTCTTCTAATTTACGAAACTTTAAAATTGGCAGCTTCGATAAATGAAATTTTATAAATTTCACCAAATCCGTGCATGTATCATCCCATCTTTAACCTATTTACCCTAGCCCTTTGCTCCCAATATATTTCTTCGTTTTCAATTTCCAAATTTAATTGTATATTTATGTCAATTAAATCTGCTAAATTTTCATCTGTTCTTTCCAACCCATCAAGTTCTTCTAATTTCGTGAGCAATCTCATTGATAACTCCTTTATTAATTTTTTTTAATTCCCATTGCCCATCTTTGTAAACCTTTCCCTAAAACTGCTGATCACTCCACCATACTCCCCCTAATTTGCTCCCATATTCGTTTCACCTCCTCTTCACAAGAATCTTTCATAGCTCATCATGCTTCAAATCTAAAGTTAGACCTTTTCACGATCACCTTTTCAAATTTGGTTTTAACCAATAAAGGGAAATGATCAGAAAAATAATGTGACAAGTGTCGAATTGTGTATTCAGGAAATAAATTAATTCATTCCAAATTCACCACCCCTCTGTCAATATGTTCTTTGGTATTTGTCTCCGGAAAGGTCCCCTTTTCCCACGTAAACCAACGCCCTGTATACCCTATGTCTTCAAGATGACAGTCTTCTAGAATTGCCCTAAATTCCTCCATGCGTCCTTCTTCCCTTGGCAAACCTGCTTTTTTAAAAGATTAACGAATCTCATTAAAATCCCCACAAACCAGTCATGGGTTAATCTGCTCTCTTCCTAACCTTCTTAAAAGGTCGCATGCTCTATTCCTTCCTCGGGCTTTTAGGGCCCCATAGAAACTAGTCAACCACCACTTTTCACCACCTTCATCTTCTTCGATATTAACATCAATATGGTTGATAGAATAAATTCTTAAGCTTACAGAATAAATCTAACACATCAATACCATTATGGAACCCACATTGTCGTCGCACTCTCTCCATTCGCTTAATGCCCAACTTTGTCTCCATGAGGAAGGCAAGGGGGTTACGTTGCTTCTGCATGAGCTGAAGCCTCCTAACGCTCTATAGACTCCCTAATCCACGCACATTCTAGGTTAATATTTTTATTACATCAGGTTGGCTTACCTATTGGCATGCGCTGATATCTATTTTTTGCAAATTTCCTCACATCTCTCACTCCCTTCAGCCATGAGTGTACAAAAAGATCTCTCTAGAATTTGTTTATCTAACCTAGGCCTTATTTTTCCCTCGCTATTCACTAGTGGAAGCTCTTCCCTATCATCCTCCATATCTGCTCTCCCCATCCTTTCAGAAGTTTTGATTCATTTCCCTTTATCTTGAGTCCCTCCTTCCAAATTGAAACTTAAAATAGATCTCATGAAGTTGTGGTTTTGTCGTAGGTCAAAATTTCCTACCGACCTTCCACTCCTTCCTTCATTTTGTTTTCCGATAGATTACCCAAAATTATCCCCATTATTATCCTCCCTCAGCCAAACACTAAGTGTAATCGTCGCTCTTCTTGGTTGTGCCTTCAGAGACAAGTCCTACCTACACTTTACTTCCATCATCCCAATATTTATTCTTTTTCGACATAATCTATCCCCATGCCTTAAACAACCACACAAGAAACAAAATAGAGAATTTTTCATATCTAAATTTAACGTAAACAAAATTTGATTGTGATGCCATAAATTTTCCCTCCTTTTTAGCGATTTTCGTACATCCAACTAAACCCTACTACGTATAAAATTTTTATAACTCTGATTTAATTGTCTTGTATCATATTCCAGGAATTTACCCACAAAATTCTCAAGTTGTTTTGCCACATTATCTGAGAAAAAACCTGGCGAAAGATCATGCACTTGTACCCAAAAGTCCGTGAACACTAGAGGAACATAACACATTCCACATTCCACATTCCACATTCCACATCAACTTCGTGGAAGAAACAAAAAAATAGTGTTTTTCTCCGAAATCTGATATCTAAATTCCTCCCAATATATGCCACAAATTAGCCATAGTATTTTTCATGGCAAGGAAGTGGACCACGCTTACTGTAAGACAACACCCTACCAAACAAAGATCATAGCCTAATTTTTGCAGATTAGGCTCCACCCCAAATTTCACGACTTCTTTTTCCTCATCGTCGAGGCATAAATGCGCCATATCTTTCTCCATTGACGAAACTCCTTCGCACGCCAACTTCTTTCTTTTCACCGACTTGGTTGTAGAACAGACAAAATCACAATCTTTTCTATTATCGATTTGTAGTCTCCTGATTTTCTTGAATATAGAAAAGTTCTTGTCAGCTAAAGCAAACCCTAAGAAAAAAAATTTGGACTTGCCAATTGAGCAAATGATAACGTGCTATCAAAGCAGACTCAAGTTTTTTAAACATTATAACATTTAAATTTAAATTCTTGAGAAATAAATATAATAAATTAAGACCTTATTTATATAATATATATTAAAGTTAATCAAGAAATTATAAATGGAATATAAAGATTTCCATAGTGTAAAGATAAAATATTCATCATTTTCAAATATAAGTTTCTAATCTATAATTTATGAAGTTAACTAAATACAATTTTAAAAATTGAGTGACTGAAAGTAAAATTTTATTATTGTTTTTAAGTTGGATAGTAAAATAAATCATTTTAAATAATGGGTGAACATATTTATATTTTATCTTTTTATCAATTATATATAACTATTTAATAAATGATTTGCTACTATTATTCATTATGCATTATTACTTTACAATTATTAACCGTTATATTATGAAAATTACTATGAATAATCGTTTTCTATTAACTGTAAATTATCAAAACAGAAGTAATAATTTTGTTTTCGAAAGATTTGTAATTTTAGAAACATGTAATTTAATGATCTATACTTATCAATAATGAATGTTTTCAAAATTGGATCATTAGTCCAGTTAATTAGATTATTAGTTTTCGATTTAACGAATTTGACCTCAGTTCAATAAAAATTGAATACACAATTAAAAATTTATAAACCAGCTCAACAGTCAATTTTTTATCCCAATGTCAGTTATGGAATCGATTAAACCACTGATTCAACTTGTCAGTTTGATTTAGTTTAGATATCATTTTGAGTAATTTGAAATTTTGATATAATTTAAAATATAAATTTTATGTTATAATAATGTTAATATTTGTAAATGTACAAAAACTTTTATTTATATTAATTGCTTATGCAAATTTTAAAATTTTAATGATGAATTTTATAATTATTGTTTATCTATCATAATTTATTATTTTGTTATGAATAAACTATTACGTTTTTCATTATTTTAAATTTAAATTTTAAATTTTAACTGAGAAATTTTCATATATCACTATTTGCTACTATTCTTATTCGTTATGCATTATTATTTTATAATTACTAATCTTTATATGTTGAAATTTACTATGAATAGTCGTTTTTTCTATTAATTTCTAATTATAAAAAATTGAAGAAATAATTTTATTTTCAAAAGGTTTGTAATTTTAGAAACATGCGGTTAAATTATCTATACTTATATTTATATGAAACAAATGTTTTAAAAATTGGGTCGAACCAATCAAATCATCCGTTTTCGATTCAACCGGTTCAACCACAACTGAAATTTATAAAATATTAGTAAAATACTAAAAATTTAATAAACTGATTTAACTGTCGATTTATTATCCCAATGTCACTAGTGGAACTGGTTAAACTACCAGTTCAACCTCCTGATTTAGTCTAATTTTAATTTAGATATGAGTAACTTGAAATTTTGATATAATCTAAAATCTTAAGATTACAATAGTGATGATATTTATAAATGTATTAAAAAATTTCATATTAGCAGTAACTAAGTGAAATAAAATAGTTATGGGCAGTTCATTGTTAGTTAAGTAGTTCAGGATAGTTGTCTATTCTGTTAGTAATCCATTGCTGGTGTATAAGTGTTGAAGATCATATTGTAATTGCAAGTGAGATAGAAATGTATTTTCTCAATTTCTCACATTCTAATATGGTATCAGAGTAATTTGTTTTACTGGTCATCAAAACTCACAGATTGCAGTTCTTTATTGATGGAACGGTTCGTATACCACCAAAAGAAATTGTTGGGGTCGATGGTCTCTCTATTTAAAATCTGGCTGTTATTATAGAAACGACATGATTTTCAATATGATCATATTCCGGAGATCAATCAGCCATTCTTAATGGTCTTCCTCTGGAATATGATCATGTCGTTTCTATAATAATGACGAGTCGAGCGCATTTTGCTTTATAAGGCATTACGACGGCGCTGTTAGATGTTGAAGCTCACCAATAAGTGCATCTGTCTTAGGTCACGTTTTCTGCATATCTTGCGATAGAGAACAAATCGTTGTCGTCGGGTTCTCAGTCTGCTATGGTCATGCCTACATATGTTGGACAACCACCACCTCAAGTGTTTCGGTCCAATCGAGCAACCGAGTTTCGCGGTCGGGGGCGTGGACAATCTAATGGTGGAACGCGCCTTCAATGTCAAATCTGTGGCAAGGTTGGTCATGTCGCCCGGCGCTGTTATCACAAATATGATTCGGCGTATGATAATGATGTCCTAAACCCTAATGTTAGGTCTGGGCAATCGAACTCCTCTGGGTTTAGAAGATTGGGCTCGTCATTTAGTGGTATCCTGACAGTGGAGCTACGACACACATGACAAATGACTCTACCAAGTTCAATGACTGTCAGTTGTACAATGGCTCAGGTAAAGTTGTTCTCAGTAATGGTCAATCTATTCCTATTTCTTGCATTGGTGAGTCTGATTTATCTCATGGGTCTGATCTGTTGCTTCTTAAAGATTTATTATATGTTCCAGACATCCACAAAAATCTTTCTATTTCCAAGTTTATTAAGGATAACAGTGTGTTTTTTAAATTTTATCCAACTTCCTGCTTTATCAAGGATCTGGAATCACGCTGGATACCACTTCGCGGCACTGAGGAAAATGGATTGTATCAGTTTTCCTCTGTTTCTCCCAAACATGCATTGACTGTTGAAAACACGGCTGCTGATGAGGTGTGTCAGAATTCTAGTCCAGATTACAGGTTCACTCGGTGGCATCAACGACTTGGTCATCCATCTTTTGCTGTTATAAAAGAAGTGTTGGTGTCTTGTAATGTTTCAATTCCTACAAATAAGTCACCTTCTTTATGTAATGCTTGTGTTCTTGGTAATTAAAAGTCATAACCTGCCATTTGTGGCTACTAATTCAGTATATTCTGCTCCTCTTGAACTTCTTGTTGTTGATTTATGGGGTCTTGCACCTTACTACTCTTCTGGTTATCAATATTACATTTCGTTTGTATATGCTTTTTCATGGCACACATTGATATATTTTCTTCGCAAGAAATCTAATGCACTACAAATGTTTTTGACCTTCAAAACTCATGTTGAACTTCAACTTGGTGTCAAGATCAAACAACTTCAGACAGATGGGGGAGGTGAGTTTCGCACCTTTGATTAATATCTTAATGGGTGTGGTATAGCTTATCGACTCACGTATTCGCACACGTCTGAGCAAAATGGGATGGTGGAAAGGTGTCATCGGCAAATTGTGGAAACTGGTTTGGTTCTGCTTGCTCAGGCATCATTACCTTTGTCTTATTGGTTTGATGATTTTTATTCTACTGTGTATCTCACGAATTTGCTTCCTACAAAGGTGTTAGGTGGAATTTCTCTAATGGAAAAACTTCTTGGTCAGAAGCCTGAGTATAAGGTGCTTAGTGTGTTTGGGTGTTTATGCTATCCTTTGCTGAGACCATACAACCGTCACAAGTTACAATATAGGTCCACGCCTTGCACATTCCTGGGCTATGCACCAAATCACAAAGGTTATAAGTGTTTGGATAAGACTGGTCGAGTGTATATTTCTCGTCATGTTCGATTCGATGAAGGGGTTTTCCCATTTGCCAATGGTTTGAGCTCGAAGCCTGCTGCAACTTCTGATAGTCCCGCTACTAGTACTACGCTTCCAGTAGTTATGGTTCCTTCACCTATAAGGACCTCATATGTAAGTCCTCATCTTGTGGGTTTTGTATTACTGTCTTCTGAGTCTTCTATACCGTCTCCTCCACAGTACTCTATTACTTCAGGCTTGTCCATAACTAAATTAGAGGACAATCAGCGTACTCAGAGTATAATTCCTCCTGTCAATTCAGAGCTGCCAGGTTCCACTCAAAGCAATATTCATCCTATGGTTAGTCGGAGTAAAGCTAGGGTTTACAAGCCAAGAGTTTACACTGCTTCTCTTAGCCCTGTTGAGCCAGTTGATATTCATGAAGCTATGGCCATTCCAGAATGGAAGGATTGGATTCATGATGAACTACAAGCTCTTGTCAAAAATAATACTTGGTATTTAGTGCCAGCACCAGCTGATCGATGTCTTGTGGGTTTCAAATGGTTGTTTAAGGTAAAAAAGAACCCAGATGGCAGTGTGGCTCGAAACAAAGTTCGTTTGGTTGCTCAAGGTTTTCCTCAAGCTGCAGGTTTGGATTATCATGAGACATTCAGTCCAATGGTCAAAGCAAACACGATTCGAATGATTCTGGCGCTAGCTGTGTCGAGAAAGTGGAAACTACGACAAGTTGATGTCAATAATGCTTTTCCAAATGGGGATTTGACTGAAGATATATACATGAGACAACCACCTGGTTTTGAGGTCATGGAGGTCAATGGGAAGCCTTTAGCTTGTCGCCTAAACAAAGCTCTCTATGGTCTTAAGCTGGCTCTGAGAGCATGGTTTGAAAAATTAAGGGAATTGTTAGTTCAACAACTGAATTTTCAGGTTTCCCGAGCCGGTTCCTCATTATTTTTCAAACAAACTATATATGGTTCTATTTTTCTTCTTGTATATGTCGGTGATATAATAGTGACAGGTGATATATGCTTTGACCTAGATGAAGTGATTCTGTGTTTGAATCAGACATTCTCCTTAAAGGATTTAGGAGAGTTGAATTTCTTTCTTGGTCTTGAAGTGAATAGAAATGGTGATTGTTTGCATGTGTCTCAGCAGAAGTATACTCGAGAAATTTTGGAGCGTGCTCATATGGCTAATGCTAAACCAGTACATACACCTATGGTCAAATCCACTACACTCACCTCATTAACTGGTTCACAACTTGACGATGGCATTGAATATTGGCAGGTTATTGGTAGTTTGCAGTATTTGTGTCTGACTCGACCTGACATAGCGTTTGTTGTTAACAAAGTTAGTCAGTATATGCATCATCCACATGATGTTCATTGGACAGCTATAAAACGAATCCTACGGTATATTCGTGGTACACTGACTCATGATCTGGTGTTTCAGCCTTCTAGTGTCTCCTTAACAATTTTTTTCCGATGCTGATTGGGCTAGTTCTCTTGAGGATCGTAAGTCAACATCAGGGTTTTGTGTGTATCTTGGCAACAACCTCAATGGATGGACCTCTAAGAAGCAAAGTGTAGTATCTCGATCCACTTCAAAAGCTGAGTATCGAAGTTTAGCTTATGCAACATCTGAAGTAACATGGTTTCGGTCTCTTATGGACGAAATAGGTGTGAAGGTTAAGGCCTAAGGGTACACCAGTGATTTGTTGTGATAACTCTAGCGCTGTATCTTTGGCAACAAATCCAGTGTTACATGCTCGAGTTAAGCACATTGAGCTAGATTTACATTTTGCGCGTGACAAGGTGCTTAATGGTCAACTTCAGGTTAATTACGTTCCTGGAACTAATCAAGTTGTTGATGTGCTTACTAAACCGTTAACCATGGGTGTTTTTTTATCTTGTCGTGACAGGATGAATGTCCTTGCTGCTAATATTTTTCAAAGCGAGTCTGCAGGGGGAATATTAGCAGTAACTAAGTGATGTAAAATAGTTATGAGCAGTTCATTGTTAGTTAAGTAGTTTATGATAGTTGTCTATTTTGTTAGTGATCCATTTATTGTGTATAAGTGTTGACGATCAGATTGTAATTGTAAGTAAGATAGAAATGTATTTTCTCAGTATCTCACATTCTAATATTTCATATTAATAATCAAATTTTAAAATTTTAATAATGAAATTTATAATTATTGTGTTATCTACCATAATTTACTACTTTATGATGAATTAGTTATTAGGTTTTCATTTTTAAATTGAATTTTAAATTTTAATAGAGAAATTTGTTTATATTAGGTTTTAAAATATTTTATTAATTAAAAAAATCAAAGAAAACGTAATGGAAGAGTTGGTTGATAGATAGGAAATAAATTATTTTAAGTGGTTTAATAACATAAGGGTTTCAATAATTAAAATATTAAATTAAATTTTTAATAGAGAACTTTTTGTATATCAAAATTTTAAAAATTTATAAAATTATTTTTTAAAATATTTTTATATATCAATGGAAAAATAGGAAAAGAGGTGGATCTAGGGGCTGGCAGGTTCACTCCTTAAGATAGAAAATTTTCTATTTAAGTCCTTTATAGTTTATAAAATTTTAAATTAATAATGATAAAATTACACTTTAGCTCCAAAAATGATAAAAATTTGATTTAATTCTCTAAAATTATAAAAATATAGGCTATTAAAATGGTAAAATTGTATTTTAGAATCATAAAATATACAATTTAATTCGACTTAAAAAATTTTGACTTCACCCTACCCTCTATGTCATATTTTTAGATCGCCATTGGATAGAAAATCGATTATTTTAAATAGTTTAATAACATAAGGAGTTCAATCAATAAAATTTTAATAGAGAATTTTTATATAAAAAGTTTGAAATATTTTAATAAAATTATTATTTTGTTTAAAAGGATATTTTAGTCAATCACTTTTAATAGTCTTAGAGTATGAAATAGATCTTTAAGTAGTTTAATAATATAAGGAGTTCAGTCATTAAAATATTAAATTAAAATTTTAATATTTTTATATATAAAAATTTTGAATTGTTTTAATAAAATTAATTTTTTATATAAAAATATATTTTAGCCAATCACTTTTAATAGTTTTAGAGCTAAACCAGCATAACTCTTATTAGTAAGATTTTAAAAAATTAAAACATTTGAACCAAATTTAAGTTTTAAAGTCGATATTATTAAAAGAATTTACTTAAATATCACATTCAACTTGAATGGGAGTATATTTAAATGATAAAACAAATAAAACACCTGTAATATAATTTTAAAAACTCGATTAATCAAACTATTTACGTAATGCTCATTACTTGGTCTTCCTCTTTTGGTATAGGGATATAAAATAGAAGACAAGTTTGATAAGCTCCTCCGGTTGTGAGTTAAAAGGGATCACTTGTATCATGTGAATTCCTTACCTTTGATTTTCAAACATTGAATTAAAACTCAATTCTCAATCCAAATTAATTAATTTTTCATTCTCATTTAATTTTGGTATAACCAACCTAATCTTATAATAATAGCTTAAAATTAAATGATTAAACCAAACAAGTAATTTACTCCTAACATTATTTATTGAAAAATTATTTGATACACTATTATTAGAATTTTAGACTTCACAAAAAGATTAAAAGATTACAAGTGTCTTATAGAATATAATAAAATATTTAAAAATATACATATTAATTTTTAAAGCTGAACTCGTTGATTTGTTAGACACTACTTCTAGAATTACATATGCCATGTAGTTAGCTTTCCTCTATTCAACAAAAACAAAAGTTAAAATTGTTGTTTAACAGATATTGACCCTTGCAAATATAAACAGAAAACATGGTCAAGAATCAAAGCTAATTAAATATATTGAACAGAGAATTTTAAAAAAATGTAAAATTTTAAAACTACATGTCATCGATATGAATTTACCTTAACAAAATTATTGAAGGACATAAGGCAAATTAGTTTTTTTATTGGAAGTGACGCATAATAATGATAATCTGGTTGATTTTCATAAGTTTGAGTTCTACCTCTTTTCTTTAATATCTATAAATTATTACAAAATTAAAACATTCAGCTTATAAATATGCTATATATTCTCAAAAAATTATATAAATAAATAATGGCACCATCTTGTTGCTCACCATATAAATAGACATTTGATATAAAATTATCGGAAAGAATCTATTTATATTAGTGTAAAATTTAAATGGTTTTACATTTTTCTTAATTTTTATCGTTAAATATTTTAACAATTCAACCATTAAATTTATCAAAATATTTATACATGTCATACATGTAAATTTTGAATTTATCTAATATTTCTATCATGCGGTCTAAAATATTGTCTACGCTAATATATATTTAACGGTTGAAAGCTTTTACATAAAATGAATAGTTAAAATTTTTAATTTATGCTAAACTTGACACACATGATCTACATAATTGAAATATGAAATATGACAGTTGGATTGTTAAAATATTAAAGGTATAAAAATTATAAAATGGTGTAAAACCACGTAAGTTTTACATCAATGTAAGTAAATTCCTCCCTAAATTTATATATTATCTTTCAAAAAAATCACAAATTAAATCCCACAAAAAGTCATTCATAAAAATATAATAATTATATCTATATTTAATTATCTTTAAAATTATTTATTAATTTATAATAAAAATTATTTCCCTAGTCTCTCCCACCAAATAGTGCATAGTTCCACTACACCAAAACAGGCTTTTAGCGGCGCTTTTTTAGGCCTTTAAGCGCCGCTAAAAGAATTTGTGGCGCTTTGAAAAGCGTCTCAAAAAATGCCGCTAATGACAGCGTCGCTAACTTTAGCGGCGTTTTTAGAAATAAACACCGCTAAAGACCATGACCTTTAGCGGCGCTTTTCCCAAAAACGCCGCTAAAGGCTATGACCTTTAGCGGCGCTTTTCCAAAAACGCCGCTAAAAATCCTAATCTTTAGCGGCGCTTCTCCAACAAACGCCGCTAAAGACCTTGACCTTTAGTGACACTTTTACGAGAAACGCCGCTATAGAGCAGGATCTTTAGCGGCACTTTTCCCACAAACGCCGCTATAGCTAAAGACCTTTAGCAGCGCTTTTACCACAAACGCCGCTATAGAACAAACCTTTAGTGACGCTTCTTGCAAAAACGCCACTAAAAACATAACATTTAAAAAAAGTTATTTTAATCAAATAATTTTTTTATAATAAATATTATATTATGTTTTATTTGTTAAATTTAAACTTTAAATATACTTTTAAGGATAAATAAAAAATATTATTTAAATTAATATACTTTTAATCAAATCAATTTTATAGTGAATCGATATTTTTCACCACGTTTATCCTTTTCTGAAGCATTAAATTTCAAGATAGCATCACTAAATCTCGGGCATATTAAATGTTAAATTGGTTTGCTACCATCAAATCTTATCTATAAGATAAAAGCAGCATAATGCTTCTAGAAAATAAACCAAGTGAGAAACTATGGAAGTAATACTGCAGAAATCAATAACAAGGGTTTTAACAAACATGTTCATATATCCAGCTCGCAATTGAATAACATATATCATACATCCAATATTTTAAAGCAGTAAGCAAATCAATGACGAAACAAGGATAGCAGTAAAATATGTAATGCCCACCGGTGACCAAAAAGAGCCCAGAAGTAAGTTGCTTCAAGAAAACAACTCTCTTCCCCATAAACCTTCCAGCCAACAAAATCAACACAGTCCCTGGTGTAATGCTTGCTGTAAACAAATAAAAAACAAGTAAAAACCCAAAAATAAGGAACATTTCTTCAGAAATCTATAAAAAATTTTAAGTGCCTCAATAAGGTATGTTTGATGGGAAAATTTATAAACAAATTCCTGATCTAACTTTGCTACGGTAATCTCGAGAACAACTATCCGGAAATCCAAGTTTCAGAAATTGAGAAAAGAACATAAAAAAATAACAGAAATCCCACGGAAGGAGACTGACCTTATCCGGAAGCTTGCCTGGAGAACTAGAAGAAGGTGAACCACAATGTTCAATAGCACTTGCTAGAGCTAAGTGCAAATCGGTCTCTTCCTGCAACTTTTTAACCTGTATCACCCAAGTGGTAGCATGTTGCATGAGAATGAGATATAAATCCTGCACAAAGATGGCTGTTACCGGTAAGAAAAAAAAAAGAAAATCAAAACATGTATATCATGATAACGGCATGTCATTCATTAGCAAAACCGTTAATTCTGAACGAGTAAACAATTGTTTCATGTTTTCATATGTCTCCCCTTAAAAGTCTACTGTTATGCCGATGCTTCTTTGCTTCCTAGTAGAATACATCAAATCAACCCTCGATAAGCTTAAGATTTATAAAGACGAGGAGTGAGAGTGATGTAGATTCGTAGACTAAAAATGAGTTCAAAAACCCTTACTTCTTGCAATCTCTATCGTTTTGGGGGGACAAAAACATAATAAAGGGAAAATTTTCTAGAGAAACTGATTTTCGAACAAATACGCCAAAACAAATAATGAAATAGAATTAGAATCCTCTTACTTCTTGCTCAAGCTGGTATTTATAATTTCACATCTGTTGATTTGTCTCTTGTCCACTCCTTTCATGGGACTTACCATCCTGGTATAACAACATGATTTCAGAATCTAAAACTCTTTTCAACAAACCTAAACAAATATATCATAAATTCATAATAAAAACCCTTGCTCTCTTAGTAAAATGACTTGCTCCAAACCTTACCACTCTTCAATTGTAAATACCCATTAATAGAACTTCTTCCCCTGCAAAACCATCAACCATACTGCATTCACCATTACAAAACCAGAAAAAAAGCAGAAAATGAAAAAGGACAAAAAAAAAGACCCATCAACTGATTGGTAGAATAAAACCCCCATTATAACCATCTCAAAAATGAATTCCTTTGATAATCCTGCAAAACACTTCCATTGCATATTTGTTCAACACAAACTCAAATGTTGAATATCCTACCATGGTACGATACAAATTTGCACAAACAGAAGCATAACACATTCATATCAAAACACCAATTTCAATAGGCTATGCCTAATTTCCAATTTTTCATATTTGGAATGCAAAGGCATATATAATTTCAACTTAGATATAGGTATAATAGGGAGTAAATCTATCTAATTCACTAACAGTATAAGCTATTAAAAAAATAAAGCAAGTAATACATAATTCCACAAATTTTCAAGTAAACTCAACAGAATAAATTGAAACAAATGTATATATATTATAATCTCGCATTTCCAGATAAGGATTCCCTTGAAGGGGTCTTGGTGTATATCATTGAACCACGCCTTGTAAATGAACTACTTGGTTTCCTCACCTAATCGAACACAAGGTTAGTAAATAAATTAAAATTAACGATTTATAGTTCATATATTTACCGGCAATAGGGCTAAATCTTTGATTTCTATAACGATTTATATGCAACAAATTAACAAAAATCAATGGTTCAAGTTCATGTATTTACCAATGAAATTTTCAATTTTTATAAAATAAGAGGATGGAAGTCTAACAAATTAAAGTTTCCAATGAAATTCAGACTTACACCATTAAGTAAATAAGAGTTTTAAACTATCGGAGATCAAAACAAATTAGCAAAAACCAACTGTTCAAGTGCATGTATGCACCAAAAACAGGATCAAATTTCCAATTTTTGCAAATTAAGAGGATCAAATTCTAAAAAATTAAAGTTTCCAATGAAATTCAAAATTACACCATTAAGTAAATAAGAGTTTTAAATTACTTGAGATCAAAAACCCATTTTGGGTATAAACTTTTGTAACTATTTATTAAATCTGCAACGTCGTTTTGATGCTTTGGTTCAATATTAGCTGAAGCTTCTCTAAGTTCCAGCAATTTTAAAACAACAAAATTTAAAAGAATAAAAAAAACAAAAGCTTTTTTCCAGATGGGGATTCAATGAGGCAAAATACCTGTTCATCAACGACGTTGATCTCACTGAGTTTACGAGCAAATTTCTTCTCAGAACTGCCCATTTCTTTTGCTTCATGAAAACTTTATCTGGAATGAATCTGGCAGCCTTGAAATATACTAATGAATGGCTTCTACATAAGAGAAGAATGATCTACTTGCACAACAGAATGCATGAAAATTAAGTTAGATTTAATAGATCTAAGAACAAAAATAGAATAAAGCACAAAGGAGTGCATACATGTATGCAAGCATCAAAAGGAATTAATCCACAATGAATAAAACAAAGTTTCTGGACTTGTAAAATAACACCTTACCTTCAATTGACCAATGATACATAGAAGTTTGTGTGACTAGGCCAAGCATTTTTGGGGAAATCCATTTCCAAAATACAACCTGGACAAGACCCCAGGATGGTTTGATAAGCTCATGCAATCAACTTTACCATCAAGGAAAACAATAAAGGTCGAGAACCCAAAAGCTAATGGCAGAATGTAATAGAACCATTACAAAGAAAATTTGAGAAAACAAATGAATTTGACCTGTTCAGGCATTTGATGTGACTTCATTTTTGCTTTCATCTCTATGTTAAATATTTGCAAGTGATCTTGAGTTGTTCCCAGCAGTTGAGCTATAAAAAGCAATGTCAAAGATTATAAGTATGCTGCATAGATAAATACAAAATCAAAGGAAACATAATACTAGAGATATTGAATTCCTTCTCCATTAAATTGAAGCAAGTTACAGGAATATATGTACTTCACGACCTCTACTTCAAGCATATATTTCATTTCTTCGCAGACCCAAATTGAAGTAAAATTTTCTATACATATAGACCCGGAAATTTTTGTATCCGTGTCGTAATCTTGTTTAAGGTATTTTATATTACTATGAATTTTGTAATTGAGTCATATTCATGTTATTGTTCAATGTCGTGTCATATTTTATGTTGTGATTAAGTTATTTTTTCATCTAATATTGCCCACTCTCTATATGAATAAACTAAAAACCACTCAACTCTGCTGACAATTGTACCAGGCAAAGTAAACAAGCAGATGTGCAGATGCTAAACCGATCAGCATGCTGATAAAACAGTGGAGCAGAAAAGTGTTAATCACTATAAACACTGTAATTCACAAGCACTATGATGCCATAAGTAGGATTCTTCATTAACAAGTATCGTATCACATTCTTTGTTCACTTTAGAAGATGGAGGAACAATGCGACAGATTCCATATTATTCTGCTCTTGGTCTTATGCTGGCTATATACTTCAAAGTATCTTCAAACTCCTGGAGAAACAAAATGAAACCAGTTAAGATACTTCAATTCTATAAAGTAGAACTCTAGATTTTACAAGCAAAAGTAACAAGCATGGCACGAAAAATTCAGAAAATTAAACAACTCAAAATATTGTAAGCAACATTAAGTACCTCGTCTGTTGGGTAGAACACAGGTACATCCTCAATATCTGGCCGACATGCCTCTTCTAGACGCCATCTTGCAGTTACCTGTTTCAACACTTGTTCCACTTCAAAAACTTTGCTTGCTTGTCCTATTCTCTTGTTCAACTTCATGTAAATTTTTCAGAAGTAACATTTGAAGACAATGGTTAATAAAGTAAAACATCATATCAATTATACATTCTAGAAAGCATAGTCCATATACTTTATAGTCACTGAATTACGCAACTCTACAATACAAAATAAACATGAAGTTATCCTACCAAAAAAACCTTAACTATAAGGGACTTCTAAGTCATTTCATGCATTTAAGATGCTGCAGCTATACAATGATAAAACAAACGACTTAACAAGGAAAGAAGAAACTAACTTGATTGAGCTTTCCATGATCGGGTTCATCTTCTGAACTGTTATCATATTGACCATAGTTTATCCAAGGTCGACGCCTCATAGACATTGACCTTGTAATCTTTGAACTTTCATCATTGGCCAACCCAGTTCCCTTTTCAACTAGAATGGCTCTAGTAGAGGCTGAACAACAGATCAAATTATCACGCTCATGTCTTTTAGTATCCTGTGCCTTACTCTTTAAGGTAAACAATGCACGAGGCTCGAAACCTGGTGGAACTGATGAAATATCATCATTCTTTTCTTCAAGACAAACTCTCACAAGTTCCATCCCTATCCGTATTACTACACAAGACAATGGATGACAATTCAAAAAACTAAATTTTGCACGAGGAATAGATAACAAATTAATACAAAAGAGACCCACCTTAAAAGCCAGAGCCTAATCTAACAACATAAGAAAACCAGTTTATCAAAATTGTCAAAATTGAACAAATATCAAACAGCTTTTTCAATCTTTCTTTCCTCTAAGAACTACAATCTCCAAGTAAGGAAATAGAGAACTAGCTACTCATGGCTCTCGTACTTGAAACTTGAAACTTGATGTTGTTGTATTGTAGAGCCTCTACATTAAACCCAATCGCTGCAAAAAGAATAGTTCAAAAAAATGGCGCATCGAAGCTGTCAGTCATTTAGAAAAAAAATGAAAACCCAAAACAAGAATGATAAAGAAGAATTGAGAGAGTAGCCGGCAAAGGCAAAGAATGATAAACAGAACCACATTAGCCAAAAAGAAACAAAACCGTAAACTTCTGGAATTTCGCTCCCTGTTACAGCCTTCGGTTATGGACGTTGACTTTAGTCGGAGAAAACAAACTGGGATTCTGATGTTTCGAAAACAACGTCCCTACATGGCAGTGACTTTGTTGTTCTCCGGTTATTGCCAACACCAATATGAACACTAATTAATTACTAAAAACAAAAACAATTTTATTTTCAAGCTGCTATAACCTACCTTGCCTACCTTTTACATTGCTATTTATCATCTTCATTTTTCTCATTGACCGTCTTTGAATAATTTTTCTTTATTTCTCGATTTGATTCAATGGGGGAAGATGCTTCGGATCCTGTTGTATTTTTGCATGGCGACCTTGATTTGAAAATTATCGAAGCTCGATGTTTGCCAAACATGGATTTAATGGTGGAGCGTCTCCGTCGATGTTTCACGGTGTTCGTCGTGTGCAAAGCCCCGTGTACTAGAGGAAAGAAGAAAAATGATAAAGTTAGGGGTTTTAGGGGGGAAATTTGGGAAAAAATCAGCGCGAATTCTTTCAAGTAAAATAAATTTTGTGGTGTTTTTATAAAAACGCCGTTACTGCTTTTTTTTGAAAACAACGATGTCGTTTTGCTTTGTTAAAATTTTTATTTTATTTGTTAAAATTATTAATTAAGTGATTTTATTTATTTATTAATTTTTAAAATCTAATATTTAAATATTTCAAATGGTTTAGATTAAAAATTTTAAATATAAAAGCATTAATTGATTGTATAAAATTTTTCATTTAACAAATCTCAAATAAACCTTAAATCCTAAACCATTTAATATATATAAAGTTTATCGATTATCTCTTAAATAATTTAAACTATAATCATAATTTTAATATATTAAAATTAATATTATATCTTTCACAATTATATAAGAAATTATTTAATATATAAATTAAAAATACTAATTAATCTAAACCCTAAACCCTTATCCCTAAACCATAAATCATAAAATATAATTAAAATCCTAAACCCTAACCCTAAACTTTAAATCCCAACCCTTAAACAATAAACCATAAACCGTAATTCCTAAACCCATAATCCATAAACCTTAAAATAGTAACTCTTAAACTTTAAACCCTAAACCATATACCTAAACTATAATCATAATTAATTCAATATTTTAAAATTAATACTATCTATCTTACGATTATATAAATTAAAAACAATCAGTCATGTACCAAGAACACTATAATCATTATTTTAATATATTAAATTATTTAATATATAAATTATTTATAAATAATTTAAACTATAATCATAATTTTAATATATCAATTTAATATTATCTCTTTTACAATTATATAAGAAATTATTTAATATATAAATTAAAAAACTAATTAATCTAAACCCTAAATCTTAAACCCCTAACTCTTAACTCTTAACCCTCAACCCCTAACCCTTAACCCCTAAACTTTAAACCCCAACCCTTAATCTATACCTTTAAACCATAAATCGTAACCCTTAAACCCTAAATCTTAAACCATAAACTGTAAACCATAACCTCTAAACTCATAATCCATAAACCTTAAAATAGTAACTTCTAAACCTTAAACTCTAAATCATATACCCTAAACAAAAAACCTTAAACTATAGAGACAATTAATTCAATATTTTAAAATTAATACTATCTCTTTTACGATTATATAAGAAATTATTTAATATGTAAATTAAAAAACACTCAGTAATGTACCCAAAAAACTTTAAAATTATTTTAAATAATAGTATTTTAATTTTTTCATTTTTAACAAATATTTTTCTATTTTTTTATTTCAAATTATTTCTACGTGTCATTATTTCAAATTTATCCATTTTTAACAAATATTCAATTAAAATAAATTGAATTTTAATTAATATAAATAAACAAATTAAATAGTAATTAGACAGATAAAATGTTTTTGTGGCGCTTTCTCAAAAACGCCGCTAAAGACCAGAGCATTAGCGGCGCTTTTCCAAAAACGCCGCTAAAGACCAGAGCATTAGCGACGCTTCTCCAAAAACGCCGCTAAAGACCAAAGCATTAGCGGCGCTTTCCCAAAAACGCCGCTAAAGACCAGAGCATTAGCGGCGCTTCCCCAAAAACGCCGCTAAAGACCAGAGCATTAGCGGCGCTTTTCCAAAAACGCCGCTAAAGACCAGAGCATTATCGGCGCTTCCCCAAAAACGCCGCTAAAGACCAGAGCATTAGCGGCGCTTTTCTAAAAACACCGCTAAAACCCTAAGCATTAGCGGCGCTTTTTCTAAAAAACGCCGCTAAAGCCCTGAATGGTCGATCTTTAGCGGCGTTTTATGTAAAGCGCCGCTAATGCTCGATTTTTAACGGCGTTTTTTACCTAAACGCCACTAAAAATGCCGCTAAAAGCCTGTTTTGGTGTAGTGTTCAAATGTTCTGCCTCTAAATTGCAGCATCAGTATAAGCAGAAGTCATCAACCACTAGAATCCCTCTCCTCTTTAAGAAAAGTTTAGTGGGAACACTATCCAACACCACAAGCTAAGCTTGTTCTTCGGTGTCGGGGGAGTTTCATGTTCTAAAATTATGTTGGACAAAACATGTTAGCGAACAAATATATAAATATAAATAAATAAATATTTATATATAAAATAAAATATAAAATTGAATAATTTATATTTAAATTATCAAATATGAAAAACTAATAAATAACATAACGAAAACCAGAAATAGAAAAGAAAAATCAAGTTTTACTAGATGTTGAGGCATGTTTTACACAGTTTCCTGAAGACAGATTCAGCCACTCCTACAGTACTTCGAGAAATGTTGGTCGACTGTCTCCCATGATGCAACAACACAATGATAGAAGCAATCGCACCTCTATAGTGATCAACTAAATAAACTCGATGTGTGAGAGTGTTATTGTCTAAAAAATCCATGAATAAGGATACAAAATCTGCATTAAGGAGTAGCTAAATCAATTTGAATATTATTGTGTTAGGCTAAAATATCCATAGGCCCGTTTTAGGCCCGACCGGTGCAAACATTTTGTGTTGCCCTCGTCGCGCAGGTGCACCCCAATACCAATGAGTTTGGATCTACACCTCCAACGCGCGAGACAAGGTTTCAAGTTTGTTCATTCAATCACCTTTTAAGTGGGTTCTCATATATATACACATCTCACACTTGGTATTTAACCAATGTGGGATCTAAGCTTTTCTTTTCCTCAACAAATATTCACAAGCAGCTTACTTTGAGCATCAATTTCTCATTCATCACTCAACCATTTTGAGCATATGATATACCGTTGTAAAGGTCTGATAAAGTAGAATATGAAACGATAATTTTATGATTCAACTCTCCACCTTTACCAATAGAGAATATGCCTCAAATTTTCCAAAATATTACAATTTTTCCAACAAGTTACCCAAATTAAAAATTTAGAATCCCCATAGAAAATTTATTTAGTATGTTCTTTGCCTTTTTAACAGAAAACTTGCCTTTGAATCAAATTTCCATGTAATGCAACCAACAATCTCATCAATCATCTTCTTAAATAATTCCCCTTCCCATGAGAACAAGTTTCTTCTAAATTTTTGCCCCGCACCTAATGATTGAAACTATCATTGAAAGAATACTCGAAAACTTTCATGTGTGTATCTAATGCCAACATATCCTTCAACACTTATCCCACCAAAATAAAGTGACCTAATTGGTTATTCATATTCTAATTGGTTGACAACCACTCTTGGTCGCATTCTCCATACTTTGAAACAATAATTCTATTCCATAGAGAGTGGTTCATTAGCGAACCTCCACCACTATTTCACCAATAAAGTTGTATTACGTTTTTTAGATCAATTACTCCCAAAATCTTAATCTACTTAAGAGAACACACAAGTTGTCGTCTAAGTGATCAACACAATCATTCCTCCAATAGATAAGGATTTCCTTTTCCATTTCGACAATTTTTTTTCAAACATTTTAATAATTGGCTTCCACAACTTTTTTTTCTCAAGCTCATTGAGATAATTAATTGAAAGTTTCTCCACTTAATATTCGAAGATATCTACAAACCTATAGTAGCACTTATCCCCTCAAATCCAAATACATAAATCTTCAACTTTTGAAAGTTAATCCATAAACTCGAAAACAATTCAAAGCACTTCAAAATTCACTTCACCATTCACACCATTTCCCTTTTAGGTTCGAGAAAGATGAATGAATCATCTGCGAATTGCAGATGGGTAATAGGCTTTCCATCACTGAAAAATTTGATACTCACAATAAAATTAAGATTACCTTCCTCATAATCCTATGCAAAGCCTTAACCACCAATATAATTAAAAATGTGACAGGGTTCACCTACCTACGACCCTTTTCTCATCGAAAACTCCGGAGTAAGTGGCCTATTAACCAAAATAATAATCTTATAGTAGATGTGCACTCTTTCATCTATATTTTTCCATTTCTCCTCGAACCAATAGGCTCCATAACATTATCATGAATACCAAATTATTGTTATCATACGCCTTCTCAAAGTTTAGTAGCAAGATCTATAACCCATTGCTGCTATTCATTTTTTAATCAAGTGAATCACCTCATTAGTGATCAATATGCCATCAAGGATTTGACAATTAAAAGCAAATGTTGTATATGTATTGCTAATATTGTCTTTAGCCTTCTAACAAAAAGTTTAACCAAAATCGTATATAAATAAAATTCATTGAGCCAATAAGGTGATATTCCTTCAAACCAAGTAAATTTTCACTTTTTCAGAATCAATACCAAGAAGAAAGAATAAAACCTAACATCAAGTTTCTCACTTCTATGGAAATTATTAAAAAAATCCATATATTTTCTTTCAACGACTACTAGACAGCCTTGAAGAAACTAAGACTGAAACCATCGGGCCCAAGAGCTTTGAAGTTATCACAATTCCACATAACCCCTTTTAATTCTTCAATAGTAAACAATTTTTCAAGCCTTTCATCCACCAAAGCATCAATTATTCTTAGTCCCAAATTAGATCTACACTATCTCACATTCACAACACTCTCGAAATGATCCTTGAAAAAATCAAAAACTTCCAACCTCGGCATAACGTTGTTATTTAATATTAGCAACTGAAAAGAAAAAGTTATTTCTAAGAAACAATCTGCACTATTGAATTGGTTCCTGAGATGGTAGGCAGTCCTCTAGACACTAAGTGGAAAATAACAAACACACTACACAAAAGAAGTGGATTACACAGTTCGCTTTCCCTACGCCTACGGAGCCTAGCTCAATGAAAAATATGCACTCTCTTCAACAATTACAATGTGAATCTACTCAAGCGCACATACCATGATCATTTTCCCTCACCCTTGCACTTTGAAGATACAATACTCTCACCATTATATTCACTCCTTCTAAACATAGTAAGTAAAACCACAACAAAAGGTTTTACTATCAAAATAACACTCTTAAAAAATTATTCTCACAAGAACAGATTAAGTCCTTAACTCTCAGTACATTTACCTAAACAAGTCTCTGAAACTTGCTTAAAAATAAAGATCTAATATAATCTCATTAAAATAAAAATACCATAATAATACATTACAATAACATATAAGGTAAATATGGACTCTTGACTACTCATCTAATAGAATCATGATCCAATCTAAAGTCCATGATCCAAGGGATTACTTTGGGAAATGTTGAACCAAATCAATCACCAATATTTGAATTCCCAAGCAATATGATCTTCCGTAATGGACTAGATATTCACCATGTAATCAGCATAGCCCAAAAATAAGGTTCAATAAATTGTCAACACATATGAACACTATCTCCATACAGATTTGGTAGGCAAAGGAGTGGGCACTCCCCCTAGCACCAATTTGCCAGTTTCATATTTTTCAACATTCTCCACTTTTGGTAATTTATTGAACAAAACACACAATCTAGGAAGCTTTAATCAATCAACAACATTAGCTCTCCCTCAACATATACACATTAATGAAGCCTAACTTAACTTGGAAAATGAGTAAATAATTAATCATCAATGCTAAGATAATTTGCATCATCAACTAACTAACAATAATTATAACTACGCAAGTTAAGAAATCAAAAGAAATTCATATCATAGCTAAAAGAACTCCAAGTTCATCACAAACAACAAATATAACAAACTAGCAAAACAAAGTAGCAACAATATCATCATATAGTTATGCAAAAAACCTTAAAATAAAAGAAGTTCAAAAGAAGTTTAAAACCATCTCCCCCTCACGAGAATAATCCAACGATTAAGCAGACAAAAACTACAACAACAACATCATCGATATCCTCTCTCCCTCTCTTTTTTCCACAAGATTTTTAAACTAAACTGCATCATCAAAAGCTTGAAGATACACAATCAAAGCCTTTTATCTATCGATTATTTTTTCACAACTTTGGCTTATACCCCGAGCTTATCACAATGTTTCTGAAGAAATTCAACTGAGGCTTGAAGGTCTACAACAGCTCTAGTCTTCATTCCCTTTGTGAAAGGAATGGTGCCTGCAGGAGAGGGCATTTCTAGACCGCCTACTTCTTCTTCAGCAATCTTGTCCCATAGGATTGAAATTTGTATATTTCATTGTTAACATGTTTTCCCTCCAGCCATTTACAATAAAATTTTAATTTAAAAACAGTCTTCTCGTAGGTCTCCTTAGACCTAACAAGTTCTGAGTCTTGGGAGAAGAGAACTCGAAAGAAAAGGAACAAATAGGGCAACAGATAATTCTTATAGTCAACTTTAGCAAATTTAGAAATTTCATTAAAAATAAACCACCCTAAATCGAATTCCACCATATCAACTATTTTCCTCAAACGCATAACCACTTTCTTAGTTACTAAATCTCTTTGGCTGTTTGGAACCCAGTTCCTAGTAGCAATAGCAAAAAGAGTAGCATACATTAGATTTAAAGAAGAGGCTCGAAGATTACCTTTTTTTGACCATGTTAGATGTAGATGATTGGTCAAAGTAGCAATAGTAACACCTATAGACTCATTCAACTCAAAATTGTTGGTGGTGAGACAACCAATAACTTATAGATATGCTCAAGTCCAAATTTAAACCATTTACCACGTTCAAACACCTTGTGGTAGTACTTTCTGGTTTCAACAGTGATGCCTCGATTGAGATTGGAATAAAATTCATAAATTACCCTTTTTACAAAAGGTTACACATGACATATTGAACCGAAAACTCTGACATTCTTCAAAACTTCATCATTTCCATTATCAGCAAAAGAAATATCATTAATATTCTGATCAGGAATGAAACCTTTTAAGATAAACTTGTAGTATCTCTTAGAACGACCAAGATTCAAGAACATTTTCTTTTTTTGAGCATCAATTCTCTCTTCTTGTTTTCTCAATGATTTAGCAGCCTCAGATAACAACTTGAGGACTCCCACATTCTTTAGTCTTTTATTTCATTTTGCAGTTGAGTTTGGAACATTGGGTTGCTTCATCCTTGGCTATAACATTGCATATAGTGCTAAATTCCTAGAGAAAGAGAAATTACTTGAATAAGACTCTGACTCTGTTGAACTATTCACTAAGATCTTTTTTCTGCTTGGCTTCTCAAACATAAGAGCTCTGTCTTTGTCTTTTCTGGACTTTGTAAAAGATTTGATTTCTTTGGTCATGATGGACATTGTTCTAACCCTTCTGGATTAGATAGTGTTAGGGGGAGTGAGCACTTCTCTTGTCACCATGACCATATCAAACAAGGTCTTATTATCAAGAACTTCGGTAGCTTATTCTTCATACATACTCTTCTCTTGTTCAGACATCTTTTCTTCTTCTAGTGCTGGTTCAAGGATGCTAGTGGTAAAATTATCAAATTTCCTTAAGTCGGCGAATGAGGGTTTAAAAGTGTCATAAAGAACTAATGTGGGATTTTGAGAGGTGACTTCTTCTTTTTAATTGGTCAGTGCTTGGATAAGAGAGCCAATCCTTTGTTTTTAGACAGAATCAAGATTTAGAGAAGGGGACAAATTTTTAGTAAAGGGTTTTAGAGAAAGGATTTTAGGCCACTTCTAGAGGGAGCATTTTGAGATGATTCTTGGATTGTGGATTCTAGGGGTACATGATTCTCTTGAAAGTTGGATGGACCAAGAACATTAGCAAGAATGATTTTAGATTGTTCTTGAGACTCGCCAGCTTTTAATGCCAAAATAGGGCATGAGGGAATAGGCACTCCCTAATTTGTTTCGCCTCTTGCCTGAGTATGGCCACTTGATCCATCACTAGAAATTTGTTTTTTTTTTCTTGTTGGTGCTTCTCATAATCCTCTAAAGATGTCATCTTAGGTTGATGCTTGGTTGTTTGCCTAAAAGGCATTCGAATGATGTTTTTAACTGTTTTTACCTAGTTTTCATTTGTATTGATTTATGGATGGTTGGAATGATGTTGTATGATTAAAATTCATGTTTAGATATGAATTTTTTAAAATATAGATTGAACATTGCCGTTTCAGCAGCCAATGTAATGCTTCTTGTCTGATTGAGCCTCTAGACCAAGTAAAAGGTGTTACAGGAACTTGATCTTATGCTCAGCTTTGCACTGTATCTTTTGGCAATCTATAAAGCAATAAAAAATTGATTGACATCATAAAAACTACTTGAGAGTTGGTTTGGGGCAAAAGAAACATATAGATAATCCCCATTTAAGAATTTGAAATTCATAACACTCAAATAGCAAAGAAAAGTTAAGAAATTCTCACTATTAACGCTCTAAAAAAGAAATAAACACTCCAATATCAAAGAAATAAATTGAGAATCTGTAACTTGTTAAAGTTAAAAGTATATTCTACCTCAATTTAATTAAAATTATGTGGTGTTTGTTCACAAACAAAAGCAACTAAAGCTCTAAGAGGCCAAGGAAGCACAAACTCAATGAATTAAGCCGCATGTAGGAAGGAAAATGCAACTTCTTCGAACCTAATAACACAAAAAAAGAGAATGTGTTAGAACGCATATTGGAATCAACAAAAGCTAAATCAGAAGACCCCCTAACTCTAGAATCAAAGAAATAGGCAACTTCGACAAATCGAAGAAAAATTATCTACTAATCTTGAAACATTAATTCTAAGTGTTCTAGATTTGATAAAAATAAAAAAAATTGCAGATTTGCTTCGTAAATATAAATAATAAGATCTAGAAAGTTTGAGCAAGAAATTCAAAGAATTAAGATTTTATTTTATTTTTATTTTTCGATATTTAATACGATATAAACTTAAATGCTAATTAAGAAAAGTCAACAAACAAACTTGGGAAAGAAGAAATTTCAAAATTCTCTTGAATGGAAAGCAAACTAATTCAATTTTGATAAAAACAAGCTTATAAGGCTATCAATATTGAACATATGAGCAATATATGAATTAAGTACGAGATTAGAACACCGAAGAATGCTTGAATCTAATACCAAATGATAAGGGAAGCCTATGATTGAATTTTCAAGCCTAAACAGTCAACTTAAAGTAACAAAAAAAATCCTTATTTTTTGAACTCTAAGCAAGTTATGATATAACCAAACAATCTTGAAAAAAAAGTTAGAATTTCAATAAGAATATGATTACATTTGGAACAAAAAATCCAGAATTAAATTAAATAAAAAATGGTAAGAAATGATTGATGAAACTAAATTAATGAATATGAAAGATTGATGCCAAATTAAGTTGGATCGAAGTCTCCTTTAATGTGATGATCATGGTACCTCAACAAAGAACTCTAAAGACCTTTAATTAACCCTCCTACTTTAAGAAAACTAGGCAAGTTAAAGTGTGATGAACTCTCTCAAATAACTTTTGAAGATTTGAAGAAGAAATTACTATTAAAAACCCATCAGGAAAACTAGTTTTTATTAACGAAAACTTCATTAGAGTTATTTTATTAACGAATGAAATCAAAGTACCTTTTACCTCCTAATGGTGAATATGCCATCTTTAAATAGGCATAAACTCTGAAATTTCTAAGTTGAATAAAAGTCCTAAAAAGAACGGATTGTACAAAGCCTGTTCATGTAAAGGAAGTAATCTAAAAACATACTCTAAAATTCGTAATAAATAAATCCTTAAAATTTAACTTATTAAATACATTATTGAGCTTATAAATAATAAAAATTAAGCTTTAAAATTGAACACAATATGATTTAAGCACTAATTAAAAGTCCATAACTCGCAATTCTCATTTTAATCATGTTCAAAATTTTTGTTTGCATAGTCTACACTAAAATGGCCACAACTTGAGCTCTCGAACTTAAAATAAGACATTTCAAAGTGCGTTGTGAAACTAAGAGACGGTTTTTTGATCTCTATGATGACAACTCACCCAAAAATATCTAGATCCCATCGAAAAATGTGTTGCAAGTTGACTGATGTTCTAAACTTGAAAAGCATTAACTTTGGTGAAAATAATTTAATACATTTAACCTTTCCATGCTAGCATCACCACTGCTCTCTAATATCCTTTATTAAATTCCTATGTTTTAGCCAATAATTGATTAAATAAAAGGGTTTAACTCCCTAATTAGCAGCTCTTACCACTAGAAGAATCGATGTATGATCCAAAACATTACATCTAATACCTTATCTACTCAAAATTCCTGAACTTTAAAATCCACTCTTCTAAGATTAAAATTAGTCTGGGCAAGTCCTATTACTCCTTTCCCTAAAACCATTTAAAATTTTTACCCTATAAAGGAAGATCAACAAGTAACCGTCATTATCAAACTCATTAAACTCTCTTGCACCAGTCCTTGATCCACAACAACCTCTCCTTCTAGTGTTAGATTTTATAGTGTTAAAATCCTCGAACTATGCACCAATTTGACTTAACACTAGCCATGATATCAAAATGTCACTCTGGATCTCCTAACTCTTATTAGCCTCACATGGTGCATATACATTACAAATCACCACGCTAAATTCATGTTTCTCCCAACAACCCTCAACTAATAAAAAGTTTTGATGCTCCTACACCCTAATAGATTAAAGCAATCAATATTCCATATAATCAACAAGTCGCCCAACTTACACACTAAGGCAACCCATTCTCTTTCATAATTTTCACCATATTGAATCGAGAACATCATTTTATCATATAAACTCTTCATTTTTGTCTTTTGAATGAGTATATCATATATAACTGAAATTGGCTAACTAATCTTCTTACTAAGCCTTTTTTCACATCCCAACCAAGCCTTCTAATTTTCAAGACAAAATATTTACCCCTATACTCCAAAAAACTACTAATGAAAAATTAAGAAAAGATGAAGTCACCTCAATAAGAGTTCATGGGTCTCCAATTCTCTAAATCCACCAATTTTCTATTTTAAAAGCCATCACTGATAGTGAGCCATTTGGAGCCTATCCGTTATCTTTACCCCCTAATGAGTGTTGGCTTAAAACTCCTTGTTTGTCTCCACTTTCTCCCTTTAATACCACTCTTTTAATTTTCCTCAAGTTTCTCCTAGCATTATTTTTCAATTTCAAAAATTGACTTAACACCCTTTTTTTTCTTTTTTCAGCACTCATCATTTCATTAATGTTACAATTTCCCAACGCCAAACCACCCGCATTATCATTTAGTGGCTCAACTTATCTATTTTCATTAAGCTCATGAGACTTGATAGTTCCAACAAATTCTAACCCATTTGCCACCTTATCCTCACCCAAATTTGTCCCTTTAACCATATTAGGATGCTAACCCTAGCTTAAACTCAAACCATATATTCCTATCAACACTCTCCAAAACGATACTCTCTTCACCGATTGTATCATCATTGTCATAATTTCTTTAGGTATTTCATATAGCTTCTTTTTCCTGACAAACCTTTCTACAATCAAACATTCTCATTTCTTCCATGGCCTAATAAAACCCAATTTGACATATCTACCCCTCAACCAATATCAATCTTACACATCTCAATCTCATTTATACACCTTATTTCTTTAACAACTTCACTTGATCTAGTCCTATAAGCTTCTTCTTGGCTTGATTTCTTATCTTCTTTTGATGCTACACTACTAGAAGCTGACAATAGTTTACCATCTTCCTCTGAAGGTAAACATTTTAACTTCTATCTCACCTAGCATTCTATAATTACTAGATTAAAACTTTCAAAGACCCTAATCAAGACCATCAATTTTACACACTTCAATTCAATCATCTCATAAATTATTTCCACCCTACTAGTGACAATGGCAACTTAACTATTATGGACACTAACGAGTATTCAATTTTGCAATCCAAAGATACCATGGTACACTATAATGAAGTTACTCCTCTAAAAGTAATTTTCATAAAGAGACACATTGAATTCAATCTCCCTATCTTCAGCCTTGGAATATGATGGTTGTGATTAATACTCATTTATCCATTATGAAAACCATTTACATCCATTATATTCCATTGCACATCTCGTCTCTTCATCATCAAACTCCATTGAGAAGAATTCAGAGTCCCCTGAATCTTGTTCATTGATCCTCACTTGAACCACCACCGATACACCCTCTAACCACCATGTTTATCTAGACCAAAAGCAAAGTTGTTCAACAGTATAAGTAAAAAGTACATCAAATATAATGTGTATAGATTCCAAGTATGATAGTGACAGGTTTCAATTTGAAGAAAAGCTTTTTTTTTATCTCTTACATTTTTTTTTTTGCGTTCTTTGGTGCATTCTTCCTAATGTTATTTGTTGGATAATCAGATTTGGAAAATGCGACGGAAAATAAATTTAGGAAAATGGAGTTTTAAAAATATTTTCAAAACAAGATCTTGGTTGTGATATCTAAAGTAATAAACACTTAATCAAAATTGTACCTTTTCGATTCATCTAGGATGAGCGCTTCGATCGAGTAGTCTTCTCCACTATCCTCCAGCTCACGTCTACCAAGTGTGGGCTCGCTTCGAATAAAAAAAATTTCACAAAAATTATCAGTGGGGTAATTTCTTAATTTCTCTAAACTTTTAGGTCAAGTTGTAAATCAGAAAAATATCTCTAGAAATTTTCTGAAATAATCTCTTCAGAGAATTTTCTCTCTACAACTTTCTCTTGAATTCAAGTGTGTGTAAAATAATGACCCAAGGCTCTTTTTATATAGGGAGAGTTTAATGAGTTCAACTCTGATTAAACTTAATCACTTTAATATTAAATTAATAAAATACTATTAAGGTAAGTATTAAATTAAATTTAATATTAAACTATTAAAATAATATTATTTTTGAAATAGTTAATCTAAAATCAAACTCTCTAGTAGAGTCCTAGTAGGAATGTAACTCTTCCACTGCTCAACCACCAAAGACCAACTATCGCCGGCCACCAGAACGCCACTGTCGCAGCCACTGACACCGCTGTGTCCAGTCATGCAGGTGCAACACCCTTACGGCACCCTGGGCCAGTTTGACTGCTGCCAGTTCGGTCCGGATTAGTGACGACTCGACTGGTTTGGTTTAGTCACCAGTTGGACCATCAGGCCGATTTCACATATCGGGTCCGGTTCAACTAGTTTTTAGGTCTTGGCCTCAGTTTTGGGCTTCTAGACCCAATTTACAATCTCAAGTCCTATTTTCAAGTTCAATTACTCATTGGGCCAATTGTCTGACTTGAAAATTAATTTCTAAAAATATTATATTAATTTTAATTAACTTGATTAATTTAATTTTATTTGATCAAAATTAATTTTTACAAAAAATCACTTAGATTTTTGAAATTAATTTTTCAAGAAAATTCTCTAGTTGAACAATTCTCACGACCACCTAATTTAATTCCACATTGAATAAATCAACTCAATTAAATTATTTCCAAAGTCATAGGATTTTCTTTTAATTCAAATGCAGTCCGATCTAGCTTTTGTTGAGCTAGCAGAGGGACCAATCAAACATATACAATTAGGCTCTAGTAATTGCAATTATGTCCAAAAGTATCATTCCGATAATTCGCAATTACTTAATCATGGAGTCAGTCCACAAGAAGTACCATGATTGAAAACTCTTTATTGTATACTCTTTAGGAAAGCAATTCATCCAACTGTTTTGTCCAACGGCCTTGTCATATGTGTGCTACCCTCATATGATATCCTTAATTCCTTTGAGTTAAATTCGTTCACTCAATACAATCTTATTTTATCTCATTGTCACCATTGTGTCTTCTTAATGATTAATATGATCACTATCAAGAAATGACTATGATAAATTACTCATTCGAGAACAAGCAACCTATGATCACGTTCCTTATTTATCAATCCACACAATGCCAATGAGAGGATATCATTATCTCTTTAATTGAGTTATGAATTCCGCTGTTGCTAGTAAAGTCATGCCATACACAAGTCATGTACCCAACATACCGGCTATGGACTTGATCATCTTTAGAGCATAAACCTCTACTTATATCAAAGCACATGAGTTGTGTATGCATGATCAATGACTAACTCAGGATTTAGGTAAATCACACCATGAACGTCATAAGTGAATTAATACAAAAAATGATTCAGAATTAATTCATCTTCGGTCCAGTCTAATGTATCATTCTACCAATGAATACATCTATGTCTCTACCCGTGGAGTCAATTGTTCTGATAGCCAAGACTAGTCATCTCCCCATTTGAAAATGACATAATAATCCTTCTCAATATTTGAATCAAATGTTCACTTTGATTCTTTTACGGGATTACAGATTCATTTAGATTATCTACTGAAGTAAGTTGTCTTTCTCGCAATGTAAACGCTCTTACAATGCCACTTATCTTCATTTTGAACTTAGACAACCAATGAGCTAATATTTGTTTCTTACAATTTCGCTACACATGCAAAATATGAAAGACAAAAAATACAAAAGACATAATAGTGAAATGTGAAATTAAATTTATTTATTTATTCATCATTCAAATAAATAGAAAACAGTTACATGTTTACTAAAATATGAGCACATTTACCAACATTATCTTTGTTTGAACATTCTATCTTTGCTACTTCCATTCATCTCTCTCTTGTATTGATGAAGTGTTAAATGGCTCTTCTATTTTGTTCCTTGCTATTGTAATTGAACTTGTGGTGGCTATTGGTTCTCTTTCCCAATAGTTTTCCTTTTTTAATGCATTTATGCTGGCTGAGAACAAAAAAAAAATCAAATACAAACCCAAAATAGTAGGTTAAGATATGTTACTAATCTTTGTACTTTAACAGAATTTGATATTTAGTCCCTATAATTTTATTTCCAAGAATTTAATCCCTCTAATTTTAAAATTTCAAAATTCATATTCAACTATTAACACATTTAAATTTTTTGTTAAATTCAAGTTAATTACAATGTCATTTTTAATTACATGGCTATCAAGTGAGTACTTTTTAATTTCAAAATTCTATACAATAAATTTAACAAAAAAATTAACAATCTTAACAGTTTGATATGAATTTTGAAATCAAAAGTAAAAGGACTAAATTTTAAAAATAAAAGTATAGGAACTAAACCTCAAATTTTGTCAAAGTATAGAGAATAACAATAAATTTTAACCAAAATAATATTAGTAATTAAATAGTTCGGGAAAATATCTTAACGATGCAATTAGTTAATTGAGTCTTATCCATTTCATTTATATATATATATATATATATATATATATATTCTTCCTTAACCCAATATTACGCATCTAAACCCTTGTAAATCCATAATCTACTAAAATCTACCAATAGCGTACATATTTATGCTAGTACGTGCATATTCGAATTTAAGTATAAAATTAACATCTCTAGAAGAGTTGGGGTTTTTTTTTTATTATTAGTGAATTTTTAAATTATATATAAATTGCTTCAAAATAATTTAATAAGATTTAAAAGAAAACTACATAAAAATATATTTAAAAAAGTTGAAAGTTCAAAAGATGAAACTTGAAAGGGTTTGAGAGCGTACTTAATTAGAGTCATGAAAAGAGGTGGTAAAAAAAGCAAGGGGAAGAGCGTTGGGGTTAGCCTGTGAAATCCATAAATATCAAGGAGGTGCAACTGTGTGATGAGCTTTACATTATATTTATATATATATATATAAATCCCCACAGGCTCCTTCTTCGTCCTCTCTCTTCCTTAGCACCACCGATTCACAAGTCAAAAGCCAGCTCTTAAGAGGCCAAACCCTGCTCCCTGCCGCTGGCCCCATTTACACCACTCGATCCATCTCTTTTTCCATGCTTACCCCACCTCTCATCCAAAAGTTTCACTCTTTGTCTTATTACCTTTTTGTTTCTCTCTGAGTTCAATATCCATCCCATCATCATCAGCTTTATCATTTCCAAGGGCTACATGTTAAGATAGATGCAAGTTTTATGTCGTTATTATGGTATTAATTTTTATGTTAATTACATGTTTCAAAGGCGGTTTCCTTGTTTTATTTATGCATAAATGCAAAATGATTTTGTTTAATGGCCGTAACTTGACAAGGTTTTGTCTCTGTGTTTCAGGTTCAATGATATATTGACTAGGGTCGAGTTTGTCTTTACACGAATTGACCTCACTTAGGGTTATCGCTATATATATACAGTAATAATGGAGAAAGAAGAAAACTACGCGGTACCAACAGCACATATACTCTTATCTTCTTTTTTCTTTTTCTTTTTCAAAACCTTTAGATTTATTACCAATCGCCATGTTATTCTGCTACAAACTTGATTTCCTTCAGGCAAATTTTGTGGGGCCAGATTATTCTTTAGACCATCATCAGCATCATCATCAACATCAGCAGCCTCGGATTGGTGAATCTTGTGGTGATAACAACAATGGGATGGTTGATTATATGTTGAATAATCCTCAACAACACCAGCATATATCATCTTCATCAGGGTTTTACACTACTCCAGCATCTTTCGATAAACTGAGCTTCGCTGATGTGATGCAGTTTGCAGATTTCGGTCCTAAATTAGCTTTAAACCAAACAAGGATCCCTGAAGACGAGACTGGGATCGATCCTTCTGGTTATTTCCTAAGGTTTCCTGTTTTAAACGACAAGTTAGAGGCTGAGTCTTTAATGGTTCCTCCATCTGGGATTGAAAACGTTGAGGAATTGGTGGAAGATAAGCATGGCGAAGATGAAGCTAGGGTTTCTGATAATGCTGCGGCGCAACTTCGTTTCTTTGGAGAAGATGATGTTCATAACAGAAACCCCATAGCACCTACAGATCCTGCTAAGAACAAGCGAAAGAGGCCAAGAACGATCAAAACCAGTGAAGAAGTTGAAAGCCAGAGGATGACTCACATAGCTGTTGAAAGGAATCGAAGGAAGCAAATGAACGAGCATCTTCGAGTGTTGAGATCCCTCATGCCTGGCTCTTACGTTCAAAGGGTAATCTCAAACTCAAATCCTTTATTTCATATCAATCAATCTCTAGTACTTTTCTTCCATTGATGTTGAGGTAAAATATTAATTCAGGGAGATCAAGCCTCCATTATTGGTGGAGCCATAGAGTTTGTGAGAGAATTAGAGCAACTCCTTCAATGTCTAGAATCTCAGAAAAGAAGAAGATTGTATGGAGAAGCTTCACGGCAGATGGGAGATACATCAATGGCGGCTATTCAGCAGCAGCAGCAACAACAACAACAGCCGGTGTTTCCTCCGATGTCTACTCTCCCGAACGATCAAATGAAGGTAATGGAGTACGAAACCGGACTCCGCGAAGAAACGGCCGAAAACAAATCATGCTTGGCGGATGTTGAAGTGAAGCTTTTAGGGTTTGATGCAATGATCAAGATCTTGTGTAGGAGAAGACCAGGCCAACTGGTTAAAACCATAGCAGCTCTCGAAGATTTGCAGCTCAATATCCTTCATACCAACATCACCACCATTGAACAAACAGTTCTATATTCCTTCAACGTTAAGGTATACAATTGATCATATCTTTATCTTTCTTAATTTTTATCAAAAAAAAAAAGAAAAGAAAAGAGGAGAGAGAATAAAGAGAATTATGTGGATATGCAGGTTACGAGTGAATCTGGGTTCAGCGCTGAAGACATTGCGAGCTCAGTTCAACAAATATTCAGTTTCATTCATGCAAATAGCAGCATGTAATGTAATGAAACCCAAGAAGATAAGTTGAAGGGAAATGAGTTCTCTGTTGGATCTTTTCAAATTTGAATAACCTTTTTTTTCAACGGATTTATATATTAGATTTGCAATAGAAACATGTAAAATAGTTGTCAGCAAACTTTCAGCATAATTTACTACTTTTGATATTTAATTTCCCTTGTAAAAGTAAAATTAACTTTTATAATTAACAAGTCTTTTATTTGAAGATTTGCTTATTTTCAATTTTTTTATATTATTACGATTTCATTTCGGAGTTTTTAAAATTTAAATGCATAATGATAATTTTTTTGTCAATTTAGCTCATACATTTATTTTAGATAAATTTGGCTATTAATTTTTCAAAAAAGTTAAATGGTAACTTTTTAATGGAAATGTTGACTAAAACATTTTTTTAATAATATTGGCATGGTAATCTCATAGTAGTCCACATTGCATTTTATGTTGACATGATAGTATTTGTTTTATACGACACGTCAACAAATAATTTAAAATTTATAAAAAATATACAAAAATAAAATAAATTCAATTTTCAAAAATATAAAAATTTCATAATTGTTTTTTTTAAATAGCATGGAGTAATCATGAATTGTCATGTGGGCATCTGTGTAAAAGTTTAATGTTTTTATCTCGTATTTCAATTTAAAACAACAATTTGATTTTTTTAAAAGTTGATAGTCAAATTAAACTCTTTTAAAAGGTTAAGAATCAAAATTTAACAAAATAAAAATAAAAATTAAATTGACAAAAATATAAAAATTAACGACTTTATGCAAAGTTTAAATCATTAGTTTATTAGCAAAAATCTAATAGGATGGTATCAAGCATAACAAATCTAAAAGACAAGGGACGAATGAAAAGAAAAGAAAGCGATAATAATAATCTAAAAAATATTGTTGGTTTTCAATAATAGAAGACTTGAAATTTACTAAGAAAGAAGTTTGGGTATTGGTAATGATGAGCATTGGAAGCATTATGGATTATGGTTATGATTTTGATGAAGGCATGTGATATATGTAGGGATGCATGGAGCTGTTGTTGTGGAAAGGGAAAGAAGATAGAGGAAAAGTGAGACAGATTCTGAGTTGAAATTAAAATGTTTGGCAATGGTTGATGTGCACATATAATGTGTAATGGTGTATATGAAGGATGATTAAGAGGTGAGAAGGTCAACGAGGGGTCCCCTACCTTTGTTGTATTCTAGTACTTACTGGGTTGACTTGTCAGAAATCAAGATTTTGTTGTATTATTGGACTGATTACATTCATCACTTATTGCCATTCCCTTCTCGGGTCCCTCACCTTTCTAATTTCTTTTTTTTTTATCTATCTGGTTTTCTGAAAGGTTCATATCACCTATTCCATCCCTTTTTTTCTTTTGTTTTTTCTTCTTAAATTTTGATTTTCTTTTTACCTTTTTAAACTGACTTCAAACTTATAATTTTGCGCATAAATTTAGTACTTTATATGGGATTAATGTTAGATTCATGTTTTTTCTTTAAGGTGATAACATCTTCTTTCATTTAGGGATAACTCGTAACTTTCAATGGCATATAGTCCGGTGTGCCTTGTTTTCTTGCTAGTTTTCTTTTGTTACACTAGAACAAAAATGGGTATTATCAATGTTAAAAGTTGTTACTAAATATTATAGTACTGCTGCTAAAATTTTATTGTACCGATAATGTAACGTCCCAAAAATCCCTTATATATTTATTTTTGTATATTTATGACATAAATATTTGTTAGCTCTAGTGGTTATGTGTTCTGGGAGTGTTTGGGAGGTCTTAAGTTCAAGTCTAGTCAATAGGCTTATAAATAAATATTAGTAAAATATGTTAGAATGGATCTGTTGGTTTGGTAGTTAAGTGAAGTGCAATTGAGCAGGAAGTTTGGAGTTTGAGTCCTTGCGCAAACATGGGATTTATTTTTACTGCTTGTGCCATGAGGGTGTTGTAGTTTGACCGAAGAGTTTGAGTGAGGTTTGAATTCGATGGTTGAGGGGATTATGGTGGACGGTTGGGGATTGTGTCGTCGGGCCTTTCTTTTCTCCTTTTTTTGTTTGTTGTCGACTACTACTGAAAATTTTCTTCTCTCCCTGCTTTGGTTTTTCTAGTAGTCCATTTCCTTCTCAAATCCTTATTGCCGCAATTTGTCATCTTCGTTTTGCCTTTGCGCTTTGGTGGTAAGTTTTGTAACTGTGGTGTTATTTGGTTTATGGATTTTTGGTGATAGGTTGACTATTTCATTGATGAAGGTTAAGACTGTTTCATTGATGAAGGTTAAGGACTAGAACGATTTGGTTAGCATTAGAGCGGTGTGGTTCTGTCGTTACTCGTTTAGCAGGTAAGGTGATTGTGTTTGGTGAATTAGGGGAAGCTTTTCTATTCTTTTAAGCTTTGAAGATGTGAATTGTTGTCTTATTGGGTCTTTCAGATTTGTTAGCAGCGAATTGTGGGAGTGGTGACCTATCTCGTTTGGATCCGTAGTTGGGGGTTGCTCAGTTTTGAAGGTAAGTAACGAATGGATTGAACGAATCATTGTCAATATTTTAGTTTCGAGTTAACTAGGAATTAGGACTGATTGTGGGGTTTGGTTGTTGACCATAGGTGTTGGGGATCTCGGAATTGTTTTACATCTCAAACAAACCAGGTGTGTAATCACATCACTGAAAACGTTAGTCGGAAAAAAAAGCCAAAAAATAGGATTGATGACGCCACACGAGCGTGGGACCGCTCGTGTGATAGACCGTGTGATTGAACATGGGCATGTGATCGACAAGGCTAGCCATGTGCAATTCATGGGCCGGGTCGAATTGGGTCGTATGGGGCCCACATGCCCATGTGGCCCATACGGGTGAACCACATAGGCATGTGGAAATATTGGGCCAAGCCGTGTGGGCCACACGGACGTGTGGGCTCACATGGGCATTCAACATGGGTCGTGGGCTCATTTTCACTGTTTGACTGCTATTGTTGCACGGGTCACCGGAGTCGACTGTGGACCTACTGTAGGGTTGGTAAGCTTACCTAAACTCCTAATTGACTGAAGTGACTGTATGACTGATACGATTATGGATGTTATTAAGCATGATAATATCCCACTGGTTTGGTACTATATGCCCTCATTTTATGCATGATATTATGTTTTAGCATGTCATATATGTATATTGCATTTCATTGGGGTTGGGTTATATTGTTCAAAGGAAGTGTACTGAAAGGCCTCAAGCCTGAATTACTGGTAGTTCAACTGCAAACTACTGTCTAGTGCCGCATTCGATGCTACTTGGAGTGTAGGAATGGGTGGGTTGATTATATCCCCACATGGAATGTAGGGTTGGACGGAGTTAAAATCTAGAGGTTGGCTGGGTAGGATTTGATGTTGCATATTTGTTACTGTACTGAGTATTGGTACTGTAATGGCCCAAGGCCTAAATGCATGACTGTTTCTGTATTGTAATGGGTTAAGGCCCTAACTGAAACTGAAACTGTTATCGAAATGGGCTTAGGCCCAGACTATGATTGCATACTGTCTGCTTGTTTATGCAGGGATTACATACTGAGTGTTCGTAAACTCACCCTTCTAATTTATCTGTTCAGGTAATCCCCAGACTTAGGCAGATCGGAGTGGTGGAGGACTCAGCTATGGCAACACGACTCCTTTTTATTGTTTCGTATTTAATTAGGTTTGTTTTTTTAATGCTTTATTTGTAGTATTTTTCTTTATTAATGGTCGCTATGAGTTTTTACGTAAAATTTAGATTTAATACTGCTTTATGTTTTGTATCTGCTAGAGGTAGATAAAATATGGGTTTTTAAAATAAATGCATGTGTTTTAGCAAAATACCCACAAGAACACAAACTATTTTAAAAAGCTTCCGTAATGTATAACATTTTGCAAACTAACGACTGAATAAAAATCACTATTTTAGGATTAATAAAAGATAACGATGAGATCTAAACAAAAAATATTTTAAGAAAAGTTACGGTTTTTCAACACGAGCATTGGTTTTCAAACACACTATCATGTGACATCGCCAAATTCGGCCATAACGTAAGTTTGGGGTGTTACATTTAGTGGTATGAGAGTCAGGTTGCAAAACTCGGCTGTGGATTTAGGTTTTAAATTTTGGTTTTTAAAATACTGATTTTTGAATGATTTGAAACATTTTTACTGAATGTATGGTACACCGAGTCTCCGGCGTCGATCTTGTAAGTTCTCTGAAACCTTTATATGTTTTAAACTAAAATTAACTTGATACTGAAACTACTATAGATAGCACAAATTGAGACTACTATAGGTAGATTGTACAGAAAACACTCAAGTTAGTGTATACTAATAGTATAGTAAAACCGATAGACACTGATAGACACTACGTTAGGCGAAAACAAACTTTACACTTCTAATACTGCCTCTCATAAGATATTTTTTAATAAATACTGAAATTGTAAATTGATGCATAAAACTGTTAATACAGATTAAACGCAAATAGACAATGAGCACAAAAAGTACTCGCGGACGGGGTACAAGAGGTCGTGGTAGAGGCCGTAGAGGTGTTCGAGCTGGGTTTTCGTCATCTGGCAATCTGCCTAATTTGGAAACTAGTGAGACACCGGCTTCACCTATGATCGAAACTGGGTCTCATGATCGTGTGACTAGGGACGATGCACTATCCCAAGAAATGTTAAGGATTTTAGAGAAGGTCGCTGGGCCCAATACTGGAGTTGGAAACCGTGGATTGGTTACAGAACGACTCCGATCTAACGAAGCTGAGCTTTTTAGGGGCATTACTAGAGTTGCCCCTAATGTGGCTGAGTACTGGATAGAGGTCACAGAGAGGATTATGGACGATTTAGACTGCACTCCTGAGCAGGAACTAAAGGGTGTTGTATCGCTGCTACAAGATAAGGCATATCAGTGGTAGCTCTCGGTTAATGAGGGCACTCAGCCTAATCGACTGACCTGAGAGTTCTTAAGATCGCTTTCCAAGGGAAATATGTGGGGGCCAGTTATGTGGATGCCCGTAGGAGAGAGTTCTTGAATTTGACTTAGGGGGATAGATCGATGGCCGAGTATAAGGCCAAATTTCTAAGATTGAGCCGCTGTGTGCGAGGTATGGTGGCGACTGAGTATAAGCGATGTGTTCGCTTCGATGATGGCCTTAGGGATAATCTGAGGGTTCTGATAGCTCCACAGAAGGAGGGAGACTTTGTTGTATTGGTTGATAAGCGAATATCGCCGAGAAAGTGAAGCGCACTGAGCGCCAGAATTGTGATAGAGAGAGGTAGGAATAAGAGGGATTCAGAGCCCTCGAGTTCTGTTCAGAGGCCTAAGAAAAAGGCTAAAATTGATGGGCTGATCAGAGTTAGGGCTCCCATTGCTGGTGCTGGACAGCCGTTGCGTACTGGCTGTGGTAGGCGCCATCAGGGCAAGTGTTGGAAAATAACTAGGGCATGTTTGAGGTGCGGCTCTCTAGAGCACCGTATTAGAGAGTGTTCATGAAGGTCCGATCAGATGCAAGTTCTCGGTAATAATATTGCATAACCACCAATAGTAGTTCATCAGCCACTGAGAGGCCGAGGTCAAGCCAGAGGTGGTAATGGTTTGGGCAGTGGTCAGAGAGCACCGGGCAGAGGTACTGGACATACTGAGGTGAGGTAGCCGGCTCTAGTTTATGCTGCGTGTCACTGAGAGGATGGTGATGCTCTAGACGTCATTACGGGTACGTTCTTTATTATAATGTACCTTATACTGCACTGATAGATATAGGATCCACTCACTCTTACATAGCTTATACTATGTCTGAGAACTTGGGTATCCTGGTTGAGAGCACTATGAGTGAGGCTACTGTACTAAGTCTGTTGGGGTAGTCAATAAGGGTTAACAAACTTTTAGAGATGTTCCTCTAGAGGTTCAATGAGCTATCTTTTTGGCTGATCTGATGGAACTGCCTTTTAGATAATTTAATCTGATACTAGGAATAAACTGGTTGGTTAAACACTGAGTGAGCTTAGATTGTGCCACGAAAAGGGTTGTACTAAAAACTGCAGAAGAAAGCGAGGTAGTCGTAATTGGGGAGCATCGGAACTACTTATTAAATGTGATTTCTGCATTGAGGGTTGAAAAGTTGGTTCGTAAGGTATGTGAGGCGTATCTGGCTTACATCAGTGTTTCAAATTCAGGGGATTCTTCAGTTAAGGATATTAGGACAGTTAAGAAGTTTTCAGATGTTTTTCCTGAAGAGCTACCTAGGTTACCTCCGAATCGTGAAGTAGAATTTGAGATTGAGCTCCTTCCTGGTACAGCTCCGGTGTCCATCACCCCTTATAGAATGGCACCGAAAGAGCTTGTGGAGCTTAAGGCCCAGATTCAAGAGTTACTAGATCATGGGTTCATCTGTCCTAGTATGTCTCTGTGAGGAGCACCAGTACTATTTGTGAAAAAGAATTATGGATCCATGCATATCTGTATTGACTACCGTCAACTGAACAAGCTGACCATCAAGAATAAGTATCCCCTACCGAGGATAGATGATCTGTTTGACCAGTTCCAAGGGGCTTTGATTTTCTCCAAGATTGATCTCCGATCAGGGTATCATCAGTTGAGGGTTAAGTAGAATGATGTATTCAAAAAAGCATTTAGGGTTCGATACGGATATTACAAGTTCTTAATAATGCCATTTGGGCCGATGAATGCACAAATAGCTTTTGTGGATCTGATGAACCGAGTGTTCCACCCTTTCTAGATCGGTTCGTAGTGGTATTTACTGATGATATACTAGTGTATTCGAAAACTGAGGATGAACATGATGAACACCTCAGGTGGTTCTACAGATTCTGCGAGAGAAACAATTGTACGTCAAGTTTAGTAAATGTGAGTTCTGGTTATATAAAGTAATGTTTTTGGGACATGTAGTCTCTGCTGCGGGGATTAGAGTCGATCCTCGAAAGATTGTGGCTATTTTGGATTGGAAGTAGCCTAAGAATGTATCTAAGATCCGTAGTTTTCTAGGACTGGCAGGGTATTATCAACTATTTGTGGAAGGGTTTTCTCTAATTGCTATACCCTTAACTAAGTTACTACGTAAGGATGTGCCGTTTAACTGGACTGATGCTTCATAAGAGAGCTTTGAGAAGCTCAAGACTGTACTGACAGAGGCTCTTATTCTAATACAGCTAGAGTCTGGAAAGGAGTTTACTGTGTACAGCGATGTATCACATGTCGGTTTGGGATGTGTATTGATGCAAGAGGGTAAGGTGGTAGCGTATGCGTTTCGTCAGCTTAAGACTAATGAGGCGAATTATCTAACACATGACTATGAGTTGGCCGCAGTGGTATTCGCACTGAAAATCTGGAGGCATTTTTTGTATGGTAAGAAGTGTATCATTTACACCGATTACAAGAGCCTCAAGTACCTTCTCACTTAGAAGGAGTTGAATCTTAGGCAGCGTAGATGGATTGAGCTGCTTAAGGACTACGATTGTACTATTAAATACCACCCTAGTAAGGCAAATATGGTGGCCGACGCACTGAGCCATAGAGCTATGACTAACCTGAGGGCGATATTTGCTCGCCTCAGTTTATTTGATGATGGTAGTCTGTTGTCCGAACTTCAAGTTAAACCGACGTGGATAGAGCAGATTAAGGGTAAACAGATAAAGGATGAGTTGTTAAGTCTTCGTTTCTGATAGGTTGAGAGTGGGAATACCGAGGATTTTGGATTGAATAGCAAAGGGGTGCTCTGTTTCTGTGGGAGAACCTGTGTACCGAAAGATACTGAGTTAAGGTTGTCTATACTACGAGAGGCGCATAGTAGCCCCTATGCTATGTATTCTAGAGAAAATAAGATGTACCGTGACCTTCGTTAGTTATATTGGTGGTTAGGTCTTAAGCGAGAAGTTACCGAATTTGTGGCTAAGTGTCTGACTTGCCATCAAGTTAAGGCTGAGCATCAGTTACCTTCGGGTTTTTTGCAGCCAGTCAAAATTCCGCTTTGGAAGTGGGAGAGAGTGACTATGGACTTCGTTAGTGGGTTACCCCTCACATCTACTAAAAATGATTCTGTATGGGTTATCGTGGATAGATTGATCAAGTCCGCCCACTTCATACCAGTTCGTACCAACTACTCTCTGTAGCAGCTAACTAAACTTTATGTGTCTGAAATAGTGAGACTGCATGGGGTACCAATTTTGATAATATCTGATAGGGATCCTCGCTTCACGCCTCGATTCTAGAAGAAGCTACATGAAGTTTTGGGTACAAGATTGGACATCAATACTGCGTTCCATCATCAGACTGACGGTCAGTTAGAAAAGGTGATTCAGACACTAGAGGATATGTTGAGAAGTTGTGTGATTGACTCCCGAGGCAGTTAGGAGGATTACTTGCTGCTAGCAGAATTCGTTTATAACAACAATTATCAGTCTAGCATTCAGATGGCACCCTACGAGGCATTATATGGTCGTAGGTGTCGCACACCTTTATGTTGGATTAAGTTGGGCGAGCGGCGTGTTCTAGGCCCTGAACTAGTTTCTGATACCAAGGATAAAGTTAGACTAATTCAAGACTGACTTAAAGTGGCATCTGATAGGCAGAAGTTCTAAGCCGACCTAAAGCGTCGAGAGATTAAGTATTCTGTGGGAGATTTTATTTTTCTCAAGGTGTCGCCATGGAAGAATATTGAGGTTTGGTCGTAAGGGCAAGTTGAGCCCTAGGTTTATTGGGTCTTACCGTATACTGAAACGTGTGGGACTGGTTGCCTATCAGTTGGAGTTACCTCCAAAGTTAGATCGGATTCATGACATGTTCCACATCTATATGTTGAGGCACTACCGCTCTTATCCCACGCATATTGTTAATGTTGAGGAGATCGAGGTTAGGCCAGATCTGACCTTTGAGGAGAAGCCAGTTCAGATTTTAAAGCGTGATGTAAAGGTTCTAAAAAGAAAATCCATTCCACTGGTTAAGGTTTTTTGGCGAAATCATAGCTCTTAAGAGGCCACGTGGGAGCTTGAGGGTGTGATGCGATAGCAGTATCCTCATCTGTTCTGATCAGGTAAAATTTCGAAGCCAAAATTTTCTTTTAGGTGGGTAGAGTTGTAACACCCCAAAAATCCCTTATATATTTATTTTCGTATGTTTGTGACACAAATATCTATCAGCTCTAGTAGTTATGTGTTCTGGGAGTGTTTGGGAGGTCCCAAGTTCAAGCCTTAGCTTGGGCAAATTTTGGTTTTTAAATGAATAAACCTCTATCTCTAGTCAGTAGGCTTATAAATAAATATTGGTAAAATATGTTAAAATGGACCTGCTGGTTTGGTAGTTAAGTGGAGTGCAATTGATCAAGAGGTTTGGAGTTCAAGTCCTTGCGCAAACATGGGATTTATTTTTACTACTTGTGCCATGATGGTGTTGTAGTTTGACCGAAATTTTGAAAAGTTTGAGTAGGGTTTGAATTTGGTGGTTGAAGGGATTGTAGTAGACGGTTGGGGAGTAAAATTAGGGATAGGGGGAGTTAATTAAAGGATTTAGGGGGTAGTGGTGATTGAGTGGAATTCTGTGCTTCCTAAATTTTTACTTTTCAGAGAAAAAGGTGAGCGAACGTCTCCCTTCCTCCCTTGGCTGAATCTTCTCCCTCTTTTCATCATTCCCCTTCATTTTTTTTGTCGATTCTTTTCTCTCCCTTGCAGCCGACTGTTTTTCCTCCTCTAGTTTTTTCTTCCTGGCTATTATTCTTTCTGCGAATTGTGCCATTGGCCTTTCTTTTCTCCTCTTTTTGTTTGTTGTTGACTACTACTAAAAATTTCCTTCTCTCATTGCATTGGTTTTTCTAGGAGTCCATTTCCTTCTCAAATCATTGTTGCCGCAATTTGTCATCTCCATTTTGCCTTTGCGCGTTTGTGGTAAGTTTTGTAACTGTGGTGTTATTTGGTTTATGGATTTTTGGTGATAGGTCGACTATTTCATTGATGAAGGTTAAGGACTAGAACGATTCGGTTAGCATTAGAGCTGTGTGGTTCTACCGTTACTCGTTTAGTAGGTATGGTGATTGTGTTTGGTGAATTAGGGGAAGCTTTTCTATTCTTTTAAGCTTTGAAGATGTGAATTGTTGTCTTATTGGGTCTTTCAGATTTTTCAGCAGCGAATTGTGGGAGTGGTGACCTATCTCGTACGGATTCGTAGGTGGGGGTTGCTCAGTTTTGAAGGTAAGTAACACATAGATTGAACGAATCATTTTTAATATTTTGGTTTCGAGTTAACTAGGAATTAGGACTGATTATGGGGTTTGGTTGTTGACCATAGGTACTGGGGATCTCGGAAGTGTTTTTACGTTAGAAACAGACCAGGTGTGTAATCATATCACTGAAAATGCTAGTCGGTGAAAAAACTAAAAAATGGGACTGACAACGCCACACAAGCATAGGACCGCTCGTGTGGTAGGTCGTGTGATTGAACATGGGCGTGAGATCGACAAGGCTGGCCATGTTCAATTTTTGGGCTGGGCCGAATTGGGCCGTGTGAGCTGCACGAGCGGGTGGGCCCCACACAGACGTATGGGAATATTGGGTCAAGCCGTGAGATCCACACGACCAAGGTCATTTTGGGCCGTGTGGGCCCACATGGGCATGCAACATAGGCCGTGGGCCCATTTTCTCTGTTTGACTGCTAATGTTGCACGGTCACCCGAGTCGACTATGGACCTACTGTAGGGTTGGTAAGCTTACCTAGACTCCTAATTGACTGAAGTGATTGTATGACTGATACGATTATGCATGTTATTAAGCATGATAATGTCTCACTGGTTTGATACTGTATGCCCTGATTTTATGCGTGATATTATGTTTTAGCATGTTATATATGTATATTGCATTGCATTAGGGTGGGGTTATATTGTTCGGAGGAAGTGTACTGAAAGGCCTCGAGCCTGAATTACTAGCAGCTCAGCTGCAAACTACTGTCTAGTGCCGCATTCGATGCTACTTAGAGTGTAGGGATGGGTGGGTTGATTATATCCCCACATGGAGTGTAAGGTTGGACGGAGTTGGAGTGTAGAGGCTGGTTGGGTAGGATTTGATACTGCATATCTGTTACTGTACTGAGTATTGATACTGTAATGGGCCAAGGCCTAAATGCATGACTGCTTCTATATTGTAATGGGCTAAGGCCCTAATTGAAACTGAAACTGAAATTGTTGCCGAAATAGGCTTAGGCCTAAATTATGATTCATACTGTCTGCTTGTTTATGCAGGGATTACACACTGAGTTTTCGTAAACTCACCCTTCTAATTCATCTGTTCAGGTAATCCCCAGACTTAGGCGGATCGGAGCGGCGAAGGACTCAGCTGTGCCCACACAACTCCTTTTTACTGTTTTGTATTTAATTAGGTTTATTTTTTAAAGCTTTATTTGGGGTATTTTTCTGTAATAATAGCTGCTATGGGTTTTTGCTTAAAATTTGGATTTTATACTGCTTTATGTTTTATATCTGCTAGAGGTAGATAAAACAAAAGTTTTTAAAAGAAATGCATGTGTTTTAGCAAAATACCCACAAGAATACAAACTGTTTTAAAAATCTTCCGCAACGTATAACATTTTGCAAACTAACGATTGAATAAAAATCTCTAGGATTAATAAAAGATAACGACGAGATCTAAATGAAAAATGTTTTAAGCAAAGTTACGATTTTTCAACACGAGCATCTGTTTTCAAATACACTATCTTGTGACATTGTCAGATTCGGCCGTAACGTTCAGGCCGGGTTTGGGGTGTTACAGATAAAAAGTCGTAGTGCAGTTATTGTGTATATCTGTATTATTTAAAGTATATGTAATAACTTTGAAAATTAAAATGTTGTTTTTAATTATATCATTGATTTTTTTTTTATTTTTAAATATACTTTTTTTAGTCACGACTTAATTTATTTGTATAAAAATGTTTTAGTTACAATAAAATTGGTTCTGAAATTTATAAATTAACGACAATATTCAGTTACAAAATTAGACGACAATATATTGGTTGCAAAATAGAGTTCGTAAATATATTGGTTGCAAAATAGAGTTTATAACAATGTAAATTTAGATGTTAAATCTTTTACGTAAATATAATATAATGGTTGCGAATATTACTTTGTGACGACATTTTAGTTGGTTGTGTATTACATTACGACTAAATGTCATTTCCAAAAAATTGTTTTAACAATCATAAGATATGGTTGCCAAATTGTTTACGTAACAACAATACTATTGGTTGTCAAATAGTAATGATATTTTAATTGGTTGTGTATGACATTACGAAATGGCTATATATCATTGTTGGACAAAACACGTTGGCGAACAAAATAATTAAATAAAAATAAACACATATAAAATAAAATATGAACAAAATTATTTATAGTTAATTTATCAAATATGAAAATCAAATAAAACCATAATAAACACTGAGGCCCATGAAACACAATTTCCTTAAGACAGATTCGGGCCGCTCCTACGGCACTTGGAGCAACGTTGGTCGAAAGTCTTCCAGGATACAACAACAGCAGTGATTGAAGTAGTAGCACCTCTACCATGATCAATCGAACGAACAATGTCTTTTTCTATCACTGGAATATTTAGAAAGCACGAAAGATGAAAAAGGAGATTTTTGAAAACAACAGAATTTCGGCAAGAGAAATTGTTAGAGAGTATGAGAGTGTGCAGAAAAACCCTTCAGAATCATGGCTTTTTATAGGCATGGAGAGTATTGTAATTATGGAAAAATATCCCCAAAATCTGCCATTAAATAAGCTGAGGAAATAAATTTGTGTTGGACTACTAAATTATTTGCAAGCCCATTTTGGGCCACCCACGTAGTGCAGGCGCACCCCAAGCTTATTAAGTTTAGACCTGCACCCCCTGTGCATAAGGCAAGATTACAAGCCTAGTCATTCAATTATTTTTTAAAAGAGTTTACATATATAAACACATCCCACACTTGGTATTTAACCAATATAGGATCTAAGCCTTTTATTTTTCCTCAACGATATTTCCAAGTAGCTTACTTTGAGCATCAATTTCTCATTCATCACTCAACCATTTTGAGCATATGATATACCGTTGTAAAGGTCTCGTGGAGTAGAATATGAAACTATAAAATTATGATTCAACTGTCCACCTTTACCTATTGAGAATACGCCTCAAAGTTACCATAAAATGTAATTTTTCCAACAATTGTAAAAAAATTATTTTAACAATCATAAAACATGGTTGTCAAATAATTTATGCAATAATAATATAGTTATTAATACTTTTACGTAATGATATTTATATAACTGTGAAATATTAATTTTCAACGACAATCTTAATTTATTTAGAAACAATATTATTTATTTTAATTAAATTAAATTAAAATTTACATAAATTAAATAAATTTATAAGAAATATTGTAATAAAATAATTCCACAACTAAAACTGAAATAACCTGTAAAATTTAAAGTCAGAAAATTGTTTACTTATATACATATATATATATATATATATATTGTATCATAATAAAAACATAACTAGACTAAAATCATTAACAAACAACGTATTAATAAAAATTAATTGCAAGAAAAATAAAGGTTTACATCATCTAAACAGTATCAAAGTTTGAAATTTGAACCAATGTACATGCAATTAGTTTTTCATTAGTTAAACTTTATCCAATAATTGGAAAATTATACAATAAAGATTAGAATTTTGATCAATATTATATTATTTTTATAATAAAATATTGTATTTTAAAATTTTATTATGAATTTGTAAATAATACTAAAAATAATATTACTGAAGATTGTGACTCTGTTGAATGAAATATAGGAAAACTCATATGGGAATGCATCAACATTTGTCATATTTCTTTTGTTACTTGTTGTCTAATTTCCCTCTAAATACATTCTTTTTGTTCTACTCGATTTGCTTCAACATTTTCAAGGATCTTTGTGTGAATTCTCTCTTCAATCGATCCTCAGTCTGATGGTCAATCAGAGCGAGTAATTCAAGTGTTGGAAGATATGCTACGAGTCTGCGTTATTGTAATTGTATCTGGCTAGGAACGTTATTTACCATTAGTTGAATTTGTGAACAATGATAGTTTCCAATCGAGCATTCAAATGGCTTCGTATGAAGCATTATATGGTCGATGGTGTAGAACGCACTTATCTTAGTCTGAATTGAGTGAGAAAAATACCATTGGGCTAAAATTGATTCAGGAAGTAGAAGATATGGTTAAGTTGATCAAAGACAAATTGAAGGTGGCCTCAGATAAACAGAAATCTTATGTTAATCTGAAATAGAAGAATATCAAATATGTTATAGGTGATAAGGTATTCCTGAGGGTTTCTCCATGGAAAAAGATCCTAGGCTTTCGTTGCAAGGGAAAGTTGAGTCTGATCTGTCATATGAAGAAAAACTAGTTGACATCTTAGCTGGAGAGGTGAAAGAGTTGAGAAATAAACGTGTGTCATTGGTGAAAGTCCTATGGCATAGTCATAGCACTGAAGAGGTGACCTAGGAACTGAAAGGAGCAATGGAATCCCGATATCCCCACCTCTTTCTAGGTAAATTTTGAGGACTAAATTTCTTAATGGGGAATTGTAACGATCCAATTTTTAGTGGTGTCAGAAAATGCGATTTTGGAACCCCATTTCTATAACTAAGCCCGTAAATATTAACTAGGGATATTTATGGATTTATTATATTAATATACTAAAATTTGGTTAAGTAATTTAGTAAAAAATGTGGTTAATTAAGGCATAGGGACTAAATTGTAAAATTTTAATCGCTATAAATTTTTAGTTAGGAAGAGGCTTTAGGACTTAGATTTCAATTATTCAAATGACTAAAATAGTTAATAAATAAATTTTAAATAAATAATAGTGGAGTTTGATGGTGGATGCCATTAGTTTAAGTTAATTAAAGATTAGTGTTTAATTAATTAAGATTAAACTAATAAATTATGTTTAACTACAACTAAACCATACTGTATAAGCCAACGGTTAGTGGAGAAGATATCATCTTCTCCAAATTCATATCGTCCACCATTGAAGAGCTAAAGAGAAAAGCTTTGAAAACCCTTATACAATCTACCATCATTTACAAGTTAAGTTCCTAGACATCATTTACAAGTAAGTCACTTATGCGTCAGGATGCATCTCATGTGCCAAGATGCACTTCATGCTCTAGATTGCATTTTGTGTGCCAGTATGCGCTTTGTGCGTCAGGATGCACTTTATGTGCCAATATGTGCTATATGTGCTAGTTTCCCTAACTTCGATTTATCTGATGATGTACTTTGGTGCCAATTGGTGTGTTGGTTGGACGATCCATGTATACGTCCGAATCCAAGTCATGTTAACAGGGATTATAAATGGTAAAGTTGGTAAATGGTATCAGAATGAAATGGTTTAATGATATGGACTCACTTGTGTGCATATGTGAATTGAGATAGAGAAAACATATAATCTATTGTGCAAATCAATTAAAAACAAGCTTTGGGGGCCGAAACGAGTGCGAATAAGTCAATAGACTCTAGAAAATGATTGAATGGTGTAAGTAAAAAGGAGAATTATATGGTTTGATCATGGAATTTGGATGATGTAATATCAATGATAAGTATGTATAAATGTTGTATTCATGATTGATAATAAATGCCAAATAGCTTAATGATAAACTAATGGGAAAAACAATTGAATTGGTTAAATATGATGCCATATTGAGTAGTTTGAATTGACATATTTATAAGTAGGTTCAAATCTATATAATATGATAAATTGAGTTGCATTATGAGATGTGTATTGGTAGATATTGAGAATATGTGCATAATGTCATATAACTAATGAGTATGATATGATATCTTGAATCATTAAAGTACCGTTAAGCTTTATTGCTCAACCTATGGTTTGTTTACCCCGTGTTGTGGTATAGGTGATCCTCGAAGCACTGGGAAGTGAAGTCAACATCTGGCCGTCGTTTTCGACTCAACTAAGTTTGTAAAACTCTTTCCATTTTGATCAAATGGCATATACCTAAGATTACCTTATTAAATGTTGCAAATGGTGAAGTTTGTGTAAATAAGTTGTGAATATATGAAAATGGATTTGGTAATGCATGGAAATGATTACAATGGTTTGACAATTGTATATCGATCATGTTTATTAATGTTGAATGGGTTCTTAAAGCCAAACATTGTTGTTTCATGCTAAGTTGATGTCAAGGGAAATGGGAACTTAGTGGACTATTCGTGGAGTTGTGACTTCACACCCTAAATATCGCAACATCAAGTTATCACGTCTCGGTGTCCCCTGTTTGAGGTCATGAGTCGACTCTATTATGTTATGAAAACTTTATACCTTGATCCTTAGGTTGGGAAGCTTGGCTACTGCCTTTAAAGTCGCGACACCCATATGAGATATTTTGAAAACTTGCCTTTAAAGTCGCGACACCCATATGAGATATTTTGAAAACTTTACAGTTTAGTCCGTATTCGACCCCTAAATATTATTAAGCTTTCATAAGCTCGTATTTGACCCAGGAATGATTGTATATCGTGTTTTATGCATGAAATGCTCATATTTGAATGTTGAATTATGAAATTTGCATATAGTTGATCGTAGTTGCTCCAACAACGAATGTGATACTCCGTAGCTCGAACCTGGTGATCGGATCGGGTAAGGGGTGTCACATTTCTTCATCATGTTCTTCATCAAAATTTGATACATTCATCAGTGCATGTATCTCTTCTGCTACTTCAGAAGGAACCGTGTCTCCAACAATGTCAAGCCTTTGCAATATTTTGATTAGAATCGTATCATCCAATGATAGTTGGGTATTCCCTAAATCCTTACAAGCTTGTTGTTGGTAAATTTAATGTTGTTAATATTCTAATGTTTAACAACTTGTTTTATCATTGCAAACTTTATTAAGAATTCACAATGACTACTTGTGTTGTTGTGATCAATAAGCAGAAAATTAAAATATACAACGACATTTTAGGGTTGCTGATAATATTTTAATGTTTAACAAAACTCATTTTTTCATTATAAATTTTATTAATAATTCACAACGATAAATCGCGTCATATTTATTAATAAGTATAAAAATAAATTATGTAGTGACATTTTAAGGTTGTTAATATTTTCGGTTTAACAACAACTTACTTTGTTGTTACAAATTTTATTAAGAATTGTGATTGACAAATCGTATGCGATGAATAAGCATAAAACTAAATTACGTAATGATATTATAAGGTTGTTGCTGATATTTTAATGTTTAGCAATAATTTATTTTCCGCTATGGATTTTATTAAAACTTTGCAACGACAAATTGTGTTGTTACAATTAATAGACAAAAAATTAAATTATGTACCAACATTTCAAAGTCGTCACTAATATTATAATATTTAGCAATAGTTTATTTTATCATTACGTATAAAATTAAAAATTCACAATAACAAACCTAATTGTTATGATTAGAATCTTAAAAATTAAATTTAACAACAACAAAACCATTGCAAATCCACTTTTACACAATAACATTTTACACTAGAGGTGCTCATGGGCCGGGCTGGGTTCAACTAAAATTTTAGGCCCATTTACTAGGTCGAGCTCAGCCCCGACCCAAAAAATAGGCCTAAAATTTTGCTCAAGCCCGACCTGGATAAAAATGCTAAAACTCGGGCCCAACCCGGCCCGCTCGTATTAATTTTTATATTATTTTTATATAATTTTTAAACATATATAATACATCAAATATACTAAAAACATCAAAATAAATATTTCCCAACAAATTAAAAATAAATTTTTAAAAAATATATGTAAATTTAAATAACACTAAGATAAATGCAACTTAACAAGTAAATGTCTCTAAAATAATAACAAAATTAGCAAATGCCTTTAAAATAATAACAAAATTAATAATAAAATAAGTTTTATACAATATCCAAACAATAACAACAAAACAGTAGCAATATAATAGTAAAATTGTAGCAAAATAGGGAGAAAACAATAAGAAAATAACATTCAAAAACAAAAAAAAAGAGCAGATTTTTTTGTCCTTTAGTGAATTCGGGACGGGTCGAGCCAGGCCCAGGCCAAAAATGCCTTACCCGAGGCTCGGCCCATTTTTTAAACTGGTCTTTTTTGTCTAAGCCCATTTTTCGGGCCTATATTTTTGCCCAAACCCTCCCACATTTCGAGCGAGCCTTTGGGCTTGGCCGGGTGGCCCGACCCATGATCAAGTCTAATTTACACCATGTTTGGTTGGGGGAATGAAATAGCATTCCCCCCTTATTGAACGGTGAACCATTCATTTGTTTGGTTGAATGTAATACACATTCAATGGAGTGACCATTACATCCTTATTACTTATCTTCCCGTAATAGTTATTTTTTGGTATCACCAAAAAACAGCTATTCCATGTAACCATAAATAACAAAAAAAATTAATTTCAGATTAGTCCTTTAAAATTTTGACTTAGAAAATATAAAAACAAAATATTTAAAATATTTAAATATAATTTAATATAAAATAATTAGATTAAAATGTAATTAAATTATATTTTATTATTTTATTAAATTATATTTAATAATAATTATATTAAAATATGATTACATTGTTTATTATTTATTATTAAATTATTCTAATAATAATCCTATTAAAATTTAATAACAATAACAATAATTATCTACTTAAAAAATTCTGCAGGATACTTGGTCATTTTAATTTTTCCTAATGCTATTACAACATCTATTTCATTCAACCAAACACAAGAATACAATTAGAGTTCTATTCAATTCCATTCAATTCCAATAACCAAACCTATCATTAATATTATTGTATTACACAGCAAATGAAATATCTTTGTGAAATTTGGCTACTAACCCATTTTTCTTGTATTGCTACCTTCTAGCATTAATCCTCTAATTTTTAATAAAATTTTGGGTTACCAATAAAAATCCATTTATGATATTAAATATCACAATCAATATCATTTTGTAAGGTATTTTGTACCTCTATTAAACCCTACAATTTTATTCACAAAACACATCTTATATATTAAAAATGAATAGAGACAAATCTAAGGAGGCTGAGAGTGTATTTACCCTCCCTAAAAGAATGTTAAAAATTATAAAATTATTTAAAAATTTATAATTGAAATTTGGAGAAATTTAAAAATGATATCAGTAGTTGAAAATCCCAATACTGATTGTATGAACCACAATCTTTAGGTTAAATTTGGCCATGCATTTTTGTTTTTAAATTTTAAATTTTATAATTTGTACTAGCTAGTTAATTTATTATGAGACTAGGCATGTGGGGTTTTGCTAAATAAAGTCCTCAAATCTCTGTGTCTTTCAAATGAGTAGCTTGAGAGTTGGTAATTGAAGGTCAACGTGACTCCACAGACAAACACTTCCCAAAAAGACAAACTTCTTTAAACACACATATATTGCTTAATTTATGGTATGATTGTGATATTTTTACCATAATATTAGTATAAGTTATGTTGTTGGTAAATAATGTGATTCCTCAATCTTATTTCTCATATATATAATTATACTTGAGACAAACAATCCATCATGAGTTTTTAGCAATTGTTCAAGTAATTATTAGTTTTATGGAAGTCATTGTTTAATCTCAATAATGAATTGTAAGGGTTTTTTAGGAGCTTCTGCCTCATTTTTTTATATAGAATTTGCCATTAAATTATACTATATTTTTATTTTAGTATATAATTTTTTATTAAAAGTGGTATTAAATTAATTTTCTTTTTCAAATTAATACATCCATTAATCAACCCTAATTAACTATAATTAATGCTGATATGATCCAATCATCAAGTGGCACATAATAAAAATCGCATAAACAATGTTAAATCATTGTTCATATGAAATAATTCCAAAATAAGAAAAATAGAAAAAATAATTTATGAAATTTTTATAATATAATATATAATTAGAAAATAAGAAAACTATTTTTTCTTTCCTTTATTTTTCTATTTATTTATGTTCTAATATCATCATCATATATATTTCTTTTCTAACTCTTAAAGAGAATGGATATAAATCAATAACTATACATGAATTATAATTCAATATGTAATTGTATACATATTTTTTATTTTGTGTAATTTTATACATGAAATTTTGGTTAATTCGATTCTTGTAAATTATTAATATAATTATTGATATAACATTATTTTATATTTATATATTGCATACATAAATAATTATATTATTTAATATAAAAATAAATTGATGTATTTATTTTTTTAAATGTGTATGATTAAATTAAAATTAAAGTTTCAAGTATACATTTGAACCATAACTAGAACTTCACGTGTATAATTACATCAAATTAAAATTTATGTATATATTATAATTATACACTAAATTAGAGGTGCTCATGGGCCAGCCCGGGTTCAACTAAAATTTTAGGCCCATTTACTGGCCCGGCCCAAAAAATGGGCCTAAAATTTTGCCAAAGCTCAACCTGGATAAAAATGCTACAACCTGGGCCTAACCCGGCCCGCCCGTATTAATTTTTTATATTATTTTTATATAATTTTTAAATATATATAATATATCAAAAATACTAAAAATAACAAAATAAATATTTCCCAACAAATTGAAAATAAATTTTAAAAAATATGTAGACTTAAATAACACTAAGATAAATGTAACTTAACAAGCAAATGTCTCTAAAATAATAACAAAATTAACAAATGCCTTTAAAATAGTAACAAAATTAACAATAAAATAAGTTTTATATAATATCCAAACGATAACAACAAAATAGTAGCAACAATAGTAAAATGATAGCAAAATAGGGAGAAAATAACAAGAAAATAACATTCAAAAATTAAAAAAGAGCAAATTCTTTTTGTCCTTTAGTGAATTCAGGCCGGGCCGAGCCGGACCCAAGCCAAAAATGTCTTATCCAAGGCCCGGCCCGTTTTTTAAACGAGCTTTATTTTTTTGTCTAATTCTATTTTTCGGGACTATATTTTTGTCCAAACCTTCTCACATTTCAAACGAGCTTTCGGGCCGAGTCACTAGACTGAATGACCTGACCCATGATCTGGTCTACGCTAAATTAAATTCATATATAATTTTAAGATTTATCTAACAAAATGAAACCTATAGCATCTTATGTTGAGGTTTGGGTAAGGAATTCATACTCCTCTAGTGCACCTTAAACTTCTGTCTCATTACCATCTTCTTTTGAAATTTATTCATCCAAACGCTTCATCACCATCATTTATCCAAACAACCCAGAACCTCAAAATTAAACTTTCTTAATATTCAATCAGAACCCCAAAATCAGAAAATTTATTTATGAGCACTTAGTCAATTCTGCAAAATTTTAGGAACTATCCCAAATCTATTAAATAAAATTTTTCTTTGTTGAACACTCATCCATTCCACACTGATGCTCAGCCCCATGAGTTCACCACCATATTCCCATTCCTCCATCGTTAGTCCAAGAAAGGAAGAAGGGAAAAGCCCCCCAAAATAATGTTAGAAAGTCTCCTTGTACAGTTCTGTCCTATCTCTCTAACTTTCAAAATTTCTCCAATTGATCAGCTCTCCTGATATGGATGAAAGTTTGAGAACAACGAGAGTGGCGGCTCATGTCAACAGCGGCGGCGGCGGCGATGGGGTTTTTGATAGAAGAAGAAAGAAAAAGAAAAGAAAAAGAGAGAAAGACGGGAAAGAGAGAAGAGGGAAAGAAAGAAAGAAAAAAAAGGGGGGGAAGGAGAACGTGAAAAAAATGAAAGGGTAAAAAAAAAGAAATAGAAAAAATTTACGGAAAGAAAAATTAAAAATAATTATTTTCATTTTCTAATTATACATTATATAATAAAAATTCAATAAATTTATTTTATTTAAATTTTATATTTTCTTCTAATTTTAATTTATTTTTTAAAATTATTCTATAAAATTAATGATGTGGCATTGTTATTTTTTACCATGTGTCACTTGGTGAATGGGCCACATTATCATTGACATAGTTCACTAATAGTTGATTGACCAAAGTACCAATCTCGAAAAAATAATTTATATCTCTTTTGACCAAAAAAATTTATGTACCAAAATAGAAAACATGTATAGTTTAGGAAGCAATTTTATATTAAGCAATTAAAAATTATCATATACAATTATGTTGATCAGTTTAATGAATAGATTGTTAAAACTAATTGTATGAAAATTTATTGAATTGTGTAAATTTACTTTACTTTTATACTAGTGTAAGTCAATTCATCTTTTACACATTTGTGTAACTTTTGTAAAATTAATATTTTATCAATCGATCGTAATACACATTGGTCAATTTATACATGTCAAGTTTGAGTAAAATTATAATTTCTTAACTATTTGGTTTATATATATATATATATATATATATATATATATATATATATATATATATATATATATATATATATTAACAAAGACAATATTTCAAATCGATGTGATAAAAATCATATCGATTCGAAAATTTACATGCATAACAAGTAATTGATAAATTCAATAGTTGGATTGGGGAGGGATCAATGTATTAATTTATTAATCTAATCGTGGAATCCTAAATGTGATCTTTTGTAATCTTGTACTAGTATATATTTAATGATAGGGATGATATAAATTTTGACCCTCGAATTTGACAACTTGATTCACTTTGATACCTATATAATTTTTTATCCACTCTGGCACTTGAACTTGACAATTAGGTTCATTTTGATTCCAAAACTTGAAAAATATAAAAGTTTGGTGATGAGACACTCTGAAATTATGCCACATTATCACTTGAAAATTTAATGGTTTAATAACTGGACCATTGGTTAAACAGGTCAGACCGTCGAACCAACAATAATTAATTAAATAATTAAAAATTTATAAAAAATTATTAAACTGGTTCAACTTGTTCAACTATCTATTTTTGTCCCAATTTTTTTATTTTTATCAAATTCAAGTAGTTCTTGAGTGAATCGGTTCAATCCCTTCTTTCAAATTGTTATATCGATTAATTTTCGGTCTGTCTGATTTGGTCTTGTTCTAGTAACACTAGTCACATCATTTTGTTCGAACTGTTATATCGATAAATTCTCAATTCATCCGATCTAGTCTTGTTTCAGTAACACTAATCACATCATCTCATTTTAACAAAATCCAAGTTTAAGGACCAAAATGAATCTAATTGTAAAGTTCAATGACCAAAGTGGATAAAAAAAAGTACTGGTACCAAAGTGGACCTATTTGTCAAGTTCAAGTTCAAAGGCCTTAGGTTAGTGTAATATATATAAGTGAAAAAATATTAGTGTGTGTGTTGAGAGTAAAAGAAAATAACAAGCGTGTGTCTAATAGAAGACTAGCAACAATTGATATAGAGAGAAAGAAATTTTATTTGTATTGTGTAATATTTGTGTACGATAAAATTATTTTTAGGTATTAATTGTCCACACACTTCCAACAAGTGGTATCAAAGCTAGGTTCGTGTTGACATCATAATGACAAACATGATTCAACCGCAGATTTTGAAATTAACAAAGACAAAATATGGCAATTGAGCATTCAAATGAAAGCTTTGCTCGACTTTTAAGATTGTTGGGATATTGTTGAAAAAGGCTATGCCGAGCTCGAAAATACAATTGTAGAAGCGACTTTTACAAACAAGGAGAAAAGAGCATTAAAAAAAGTTCATAAAAAAGATAAAAGGGTGTTGTTCTTTATTTTCCAAGGAGTTAACGGATCAACCTTTGAAAAAATTTTAGATGTGAAGACATCAAAGGAAACATGGGGAATTTTGCAAAAACCCCTTTAATGAGTCGAAAAGGCAAAAAAATACGCTTACAAGCGCTTAGAGTCCAATTTGAGACGTTGAAAATGAAAGTTTCAAAAAGTATTGATGATTATGTCACTCGAGTGAAAGCAGTGATAAATAAAATGAAAAGAATTTACAGTCATTAACACACAAAATTGAGTATGTACTTGTTTCCATCGAAGAATCAAAAGGTCTATAACAAATATCTATCGACGAACTTGTGGGTTCTCTCCAAGCTCATGAGCATAAAATGAAGCAAAATTATGATACTAGAAATTTGGAGTAAGTCTTGCAAAGCAAGTTGTCCTTCAACAAAACTTAAGCTAGCAATAGTTTTGGACATGGTAGAAGCAATCATGTAGGATACTGTGAAAGATACATAGGCAGAAATAGAGGTGGATGAGGAACACATGGACAAGGCAATCAATCATATGGTAGAGGTCAAACAAGTGAAGAGTATCAAACATCAAGTCATGGACGAGGAGTTCGAGGCTGAGGTAGAGACAGATGTCAACAAGGAAATAAATCTCAGATACAATGTTATAGCTGTAACATCCCAATATAGGGCCTAGAAGTTTGAGCTTGGTGAACAGAAGTCGCCAACTTCTTTGGTGAACTAGGGTTCGCAAGTAGATTTGGTGAACTGTGATCGCCAGTAGGCTTGGCGAGCTGGAGTTCGCCAGTAGGCTTGGCGAGTTAGAGTTCGCCAGAAGGCTTGGCGAGCTAGTATACGCCAATAGGTCTAGCGAGATGGTCTAAACCAAAAAGACTGGCGTAATGGTGTACACCAATAGGATTGGCGAGCTAGTGTTCGATAGTTAGTCTGGTGAGTAGGTGTTCTCTAGTAGGCTTGGCGAAGCAAGGATCGCCAGTAGGCCTAGTGAATTGGGATCGCCAGTGGGCTTGGCAAACTGTGATAGTTATTTTGGGCTGAGAGTCAAAACTAGGAGTAGTTGAAAGATAACTATACCAAAATTAGGAAGTCAACTTATTTTAGAACATCATTCATGCACGTAACTTCTTTTCTACTTCTGCTACAACTAGGGTATTCTAAGAGCATTAGACCACTCAGCGCTTATTAATTAAGCCCTCTCCATTAGAAATTTCATATTTTTTTAAGCAACAAAACTCTCTCAAATTCATCATCGACTATTCTGTTATCAAGTTTTAAGAACTCAACACTTAACTCTTAGGATCTAAGGTAAGACTTTGTTTCCCTGTCATGTTTAGAAGTAATTAAGGAAAGGTTCGCAAACAAAGGAAACTAGGTTCGCCAAAAGATTGGTATGTGCGAACCTAGGATCGTTTGTAATTATGTATGATTTTTCATGTGTTTTGTCTATTAGTGACTTTTGTATATTTGTAGAATTGAGAAACTGACAGAACCATCTACAAGCAAGGACAAGGGAAAGACAAAATTTTTCTAAAGTTTTCAGCAAATTGGTGAGTGTTTAAGGATTGCCACTTGGATATGTGAATTGTAGTGTTAACCAGGAGCTTAGGGTTTTAACTAGGGGTGAGCATTTGATCAAATCGAATCGAAAATTTTTGAGTTAATCGAGTTTTTGACTTTCATTTTATCATCCTAATTTTATTTGAAGTTTTATCAAATCGACTCGAGTGAGATGAAATTCGAATTGAATCGAATCGAATATATTTGTTTGAGTTAAATTTAAAAAATTAAAATTAGTGTTGTTTATTTTTATGTAATTTTTCAAAAATAATTTTCTTTAAAGTTTTTAAACATGATCATACAACAAAAATTGAAGTAAATAAGTGAATAAATAAAAGCATCACAACATCAACCCAAATAAACAACATGATTCCAAATAAACAACAAAAATAATACAACAAGATTATAATAAAAACATAAGTAAAAGTCCAAGTAAATAGCATGAGTTGAAATAAACAACAACATTATAATTAAAAAAAAGAGCAAAAGTCCAAAATACAATAGAAACCTACACCAAAAGAACACAACAAAAGTCCAGTTAACCAACAACAATAACACATCAGTTCAAAAACCATTATAGAAACGTTTAAGTTTTTACTTGTGCTTCAAACACCGTTGATAATCTTGAAACATCTAGTAAAAGTATTGAATGAGTTAGTTAAATAATAAAAAAATTTTGCAAAAATAAATTAATTAAACATTTAACTTTATAAACTAATGCTAAGTATGTTACCTTCTTGATCTTCGGGTATTTTGGATAAGTCTAGCAAATTTTTAAAAAAAAAGTGCTAGTTAAATTATGGGAATGCTTACTAATATAAAGAATACAAAAGCTTATTTTATAAATTAAAATTTATATATTACCATCTTCCATGGTTTGAAGTTCATCAACATAATCTTCAAGATTGATGGCATCATTAGATTTCCGAAGCCAATCTTGTGTGCAAACCAAAGCTTCGACCATGAGAGGAGTTAGAGAACTTCTAAAACTATCGAGAACACGTCCACCTGTGCTAAATGCACTTTCTGAGGCAACTATTGAGATAGGAATAGCAAGAATATCTCGAGCTATTTGTGCAAGAATAGGGATTCTAGGATTGTTCATTTTCCACCACAATAGTAAATCAAATGAACTTGAATTGTTTACTTCTTCATCCTCACCCAAATATCTATCCAACTCAGATTTGCTTTCTAATCCAACTTGTTTCTTCTTCTTAAGGTATTTTTGTTTGGCCAAGCCCGTTTTCATTTCTGACTGATCTATTTCCATTGAACTGCAAAGATTTGTTGAAGAATTAGATCTACCTTCAAACAATTCAATTATCCCGGCATTAGAAGAATACTCATTGAACAATCAATGCAATTATTTATCAATCATTTTCATAATGTCATTAGCAACATTAGGAAAAAGCAAGTTGACCCCAAAGTCCAAAAAACTCAATTTACATCGCGGATCAAAGATGACCGCCAAGTAAACTAGCAGGTTGATCTTGTTTCCTTCACCGCAATACTTATTATATATCTCTCTCATTTTGGAAGTCATAGAAATTATGTCTAGATCTCCACAATCTTACCACCCATAAAAAAGACAATGCACATCCGTCAATACTTCAAAAAGTGAATGAGAGGTAACATGCAAAGATCCAGACACCTTCAATGTAAGATGATAAAAAGGCTCTAATACTTTTATAACTCTTCGAACAATTTCCCAATCATCAAATGTAGGAACTCCATCTCTAGCAGTAAGGTCAAGAAAAAAATTATGGTCATCACGTACATATGATTCAAATGCACGCTCATATTTTTCGGCCACCTTTAACATCATATATGTTGAGTTCCATCTAGTAGGCACATCTAAACACAATTGAGTCTTACTATCTATCATTTCTTCTTTTACTCGTTGGTTGAATTTTGTCAACCTCGATGGTGATGCTCTTATATACCTCACAACACCTCTAACTCGATCCACAGACATAGAAGCATCCTTAATACCGTATTGCACAATGAGATTAAGAATGTGTGCAACACATCTTATATGAATAAATTTTCCATTTGTAACAGAAGCATTTCGATGATTCAATTTTTTTCTCAAATATTCAATGGCTACACTATTGGCGGATGCATTATCAACTGTAATAGTGAAGACCCTCTCAATCCCTCAATCTCGAAGACATTTTTCAATGGCTTGACCTATGCTTTCACCTCTATGAGCGAATATTGGGCAAAAATTTATAATCCTTTTTTGCAACCTCCACTCATCATCCACCCAATGTGTTGTTAAAACCATATAAGATATCCTCTGCAATGAAGTCCAAGTGTCTTTCGTCAAACAAACTCTACTTATATCTTTTTGAAAACAATTCTTCATCACACTCTTCATGGAGTTAAATAAATCAAGACAATCCCTTCTAATTGTCTAACGAGATGGAAGACTAAACCGTGGGCATGCTATAGAAAGAAAGTATTTGAAACCCTCTCCCTCTACAATTTTAAAAGGTAGTTCATCCATAATTATCATACGAACCAATGCTTTTCTAATAGCATCTTTATCGAACACCCAAGTTGATAAATCCATTGTTTCTTGGCTAACCTTCACAAATGTTAATTCTGATTGCTTCGGATTAGAAGTATTACTTCGAGGTCTTTTTAGGATGCTTTCAAATGGTTATTCAAATTCGTTGTAGAACCCGAAGTTGATTCCATTGTGTAAGTAACATCACATGCATTGCACCTTGCTCTCTTCTCCCCCTCTTCAGTCACAAAATTGGTGAAATGGTTCCAACAAGCTACCCTTGGGTAATCTTTTTTCGAACATTTTCCTTGGTTGTTGTTTGATCATCTTTACTTGCGAAAGAATTTTGTGAACTTTGAGTTGAACCATCTCACTTTGGATCACTCATCTACAAGTAAACATTTGTTACAATCATTAACCATGACCAAAAATTGGTTTAAAATCAAACTTAATAAATCGATTAAATTAAAAATTAATTAATATAATAGTACTGCAATGATAAATTAAACAAAAAAAGTTTGTTAAACTACATTTTAAACTTTAAAGTTATTTAATTGAAGCCTAAATTAATATAATAGTACAATTGCATAAATTAAACAAAAAAAGTCTGTTAAGTTATCATTTAAACTTTAAAGTTAGTTAATTGAAGCCTAAATTAATATAATAGTACAAGTACAACGAAGGTAAATTAAACAAAAAAAGTATATTAAACTATAGTTTAAACTTTAAAGTTAGTTAATTGAAACCTAAATTAATATAATAGTACAATAGCATAAATTAAACAAAAAAAGTCTGTTAAACCATAGTTTAAACTTTAAAGTTAGTTAATTGAAGCCTAAATTAATATAATAGTACAACAACATAAATTAATTAATTGAAGTCTAGTTTTCTTTATATCTAACTTGCCAAAAGATTTATTATTAAAAGATTTAAGTGTCTATTAAACTACAGTTTAAACTTTAAAATTAGTTAACATGGTATTTAAAAAAGTCTGGTGGAGTGTTATTTTATTTATAAGGTCCGGTATTTAATATTTAATATTTTAATTTTATTTCTAATTTAAATATGATAATCCAATATTTTATTCATCATTTAATGTTATTTTATCGAATTGTATTAGCAAGTGCAAAATCCTTTAAAAAGAAGTACATTTTATATTATATTATTACTAATATTACATTATTACTTTGAGAAATTAATTGGCTAACATTTTTCTCTATTAATATTACATTATTACTAATATTATATATTTATATTAGGTTGTGCTTCCTGCTTAGTTATTAATAATAAAAAAAGAATTTTACATCTTCCAAAACAAAAAAAGACAAACAGCAATTAAAGGTTTCATTTTTAATTATTTTAACAATGTAACTAAAGGTTTCATTTGAGTGGGGAGGTATCATTTATAATTATTTTAAAGCCAAAAATGGCTTTACTAAGAGATTCCAGCAGCTGCACTTAAAGTCTCAAATAAAATAAGTTAAATTCTTTCATTTTAAAAAATTAGCCCGATGATGATTGTGCTGTGCCAGTGTGCCCCGTTCTAAAACAACAAACAAGTAAGTGGAGAAGGAAAATAGAGAGAAAATCATTCAATAGAGCGAAACAGATACAAATAGAGCTAAAATCATTCAATAATTCAAATATATTTCAATACAAACTTTAAAGATGCAAAAAATTCGAGCTTACAATAGAAGAGAACAGACTGCCTCGATCAGAAGGAACAACAACTCGATTTGGAGGTAAGGATTTTGATTTGAATGTTTATTTTAAGAAGAAGAAGAAGGAAGGAAGGAAGAAGGGTTTATTTTAGGGGTTTTTGAGAAAAATAAATTTTAGGGTTTGAACTTTGAATGGAATGGAAACAGAGAGAAAAAGAAAAATAAATAGGGGTTTGGACGATGGAATTTGCTGGGGATTTGGGGGGAGGAATTGGGAATTGGGAATTGGGAAAATAAATCTTTGGGGCATGGGCAGACGGGCTTGGGGGAATTTGGCAATTGGGTTAAAGACTTAAAAGTAATTAAGTAAAAGCCTATTAAAAAATTAAAAAAATATAGTTTATATTCGATTTATTCGAATTATTTGAGTTATTCGAATTCGAAAATTCAACTCGACTCGAACTCGAAATTCGAAAAAAATTTGAGTTGATTCGATAACTCGATTAACTTGATTCGAATAATTCAAAATTTAAAATTTTTTTCGATTTTTTCGAATCGAATCGAATTTTGCTCACCCTTAGTTTTAACCTAAGTTCTTAGGATAAGCCTTCTCTAGAACCCTGATTTTGTGTTTAAGTTATGAATAGGTGTTTTTATGAACATTGACATGCGAACTCCTTATTGGGAGCTCAACATAAACAATACTCTGCGAGCTCCTCATAATGTACAAGCTCTATGTTTTAAGTATATGTTTTGAGAAATATGTTTTTCTAAAACCGTTGGATATAATGACATGCCATATAATTGTGATTTTGATTTGGGTGAGAGGTCTTGGAATAAGTTGGAGAGATAAGGGAACGTCGAGCTAAGCTCCATTCACTAAGACATATTGGTGTGCTGGAGAGTGTTTAGCTTCATGCTACATTTATGGGACATGTTGAGACTCATTGAGTCATTCTGAGACATTATAAGGAGACTCGCTTATCTAATAGGAAAATAAATTTATGTTTTCTAAAATAACGTGTTTTACTATTTTTAAGCTATCTGATAGTAAGTATTCGCAAACCAGACTTTGCGTAAGTATGACGAACTGTGTTCGCAAGTTCTGTAACTTTGCCAAAGATTTTGTTTAACTTATGTTTTTTCTATGTGGTTATTCTTTCTTGTATATTCAATGAGTTCGCAAGAACTCACCCACTCCCTTCCATTCACTACAAATAGCTAGATTACAACGTGCGCAGTGGCAAGGTGAGTGATCCAGATGAAGTATGCATGCTGTAAAAATAGTACAAGTGAACTTTGGATTAAAGGAAATGTAGGAATTCTACTTGGTCTTAGTGGCATAATTCTATTGACTTCGTCGAATGTTTAGGACTTAGTTTTCTATGCTTTCTTATGTTTTTCTTTATGTTTATAATTGCAAACTGGTAATGTTTTATAATCACATTTGAATTTTAAATATAGTCCAAAGTTTGTTTGATGTTCTCTTACACATACAAGTCCACTCTTATGTATTAATTTATAACATAGTGTTCGCCACAAGCAATAACATGAAGTATTCAAACTTATAATCTATGTAGAGTACGCCAAAATTGCTACGAAGTAATAGGGTTACGAATTATACTAAATGCGAAACTTGCATTTGGTGAATTGGTATTTGCGAACCCCTAATAACTTTTAAAACACGAGAAACTCTATGAACTATGGGCAATTTGTGAGATCTACTCTGTCATAAAAACTTACTCCATGAGGGTCTTAGATTGTGCAGGATAGTAGGGGTGCGAATCCCTATGTCAGAACCACTGTGCTCCGTTAGGTACTTTGATTTGCAAAATTTAGGGTTTGCATGTTTTTAATTCCTTTCTCCAAATATTTATTACTTTAGGTAAAGAGAAATCTTAGTATTTTCAAGCGAAGTAGGTTCACAAAATATTTCTGCTGCATATCATGAATCAAGCAAGGCGAGTTCGCAAATTTGTGTTTCCTTATATTTACATATGCTTTATGTTTTGACTTGTGGTGTGTTGGATGTTAGATTGGGTGTTAATGCAGAGTCACTTCAGTGGTTAATGTGGCATTCCATAACTCGGGTTCGGCAACGAACCGAGTATGGGGTGTTATAATAATTACAATAAATATGGTTATTTTAGCTGAGTGTAGATCAACTCCCAAGGTTAGAGGAGAGAAATCATGTAGCAGTGTATTCATTTCTTACAAAAGAAAGTGAAAAATCAAAGAAAAATATTTGATGTTTTGATAATTATGCCAACAATCACATGTGTGGCCGAAAAGACTTGTTTTCAGAGTTGGACGAGAACATTCATGGACAGGTAATGTCTAGAGATGAATTGCATGCCACAATCAGAGGTAAAGCAAAGTTACAATTATACAAAAGAATGAAGAGAAGAAGTACATATCAGATGTTTATTATGTACCAGCTTTGAAAAGTAACATCATCAGCCTCAGACAGCTTCTAGAAAAAGGATATGAATTACATATGAAGGATCGCACGCTTACCTTAAAAAATAATAGTGGTCAATTAATTTCCCAAGTTGATATGACATGTAATCGTCTGTTCACTATTGACATTGAATATGAAGAAGTGAAGTGTATGAAGAATGCGATCAAAGATAATTCATGGTTGTGGAATTTAAGGTTCGAACATATTGGATTTTCTGGCCTGAAGCTATTGTCAAAAGCAAAGATGGTGAATGGGTTGCCAGAAATTAATCCTTCTAATCAACTGTGTGAAGCTTGCACTAAAGGAAAACAAGACAGACAAAGTTTTGAAGTTGGAAAATCTCGATGAGCCAAGAGACCATTAGAGATTGTGCACTTTGACATAACAGTCCTTTTAATATACCATCACTTGGCAAAAATAGGTACTATCTTACTTTTATTGATGATTTTAGTAGAAAAAAGTTGGATATATCTTCTTAAAACAAAATCAAAAGCACTTGACAAGTTTATCAAGTTCAAAGCTATAGTAGAAAAATAGAGTGAAAATTATATTAAGACACTCAGATTTGATAGAGGAGGTGAGTATACGTCAAAACTATTTGAAATTTCTACAAGCAGCACAAAATCATTCATTTGTTGATAGTTGCATACATGCCACAACAAAATGGAGTTGCTAAAAGAAAGAACCATATTATTCTTGATATGATAAGAAGTATGGTTAAAGTTAAGCATTTACGAAAAACTTTCTAGCTTGAAGTTGTTCAATGTGTTGTTTATTTGTTGAACCGGAGTCCAATAAAAAGTGTGAAGTACAAGACGCCAAATGAAGCCTGGAGCAGTCAAAAGCCAGGAGATGGACACCTCAAGATTTTTGGATGCCTCACATATGCTCATGTTCCTGAATAGACAAGAAAGAAGCTCAATAGAAATAGAGTGAATTGCATTTTCATTAGTTATGATAAAATAAGCAAGGAATATAGACTAGACAACCCTCTTACCAAAAAAGTTATTATTTCAAGAGATGTTGAATTCAATGAAGTTGATTACTGGAGATGGAGTGAAGGTGAAAAGAAAATTGAAGGATTAATTTTCAGTGATGATAAATATGATGACTTCATCAATTAAGATGAACAAAGTGATCATTAAAGCCCTCCACCGAGTCATGTTGCAAAAACTCCTACAACAGTGTCATCACCAAATAGCAGTATTAGCAGTTGCTCATAGGACACACCTGTAAAAATGTGTAGTTTACACGATATTTATGATATCAAAGAACCCATAGAAACAACACTTGATTATTCCTTATTCTATTTAATGACAGAACGTGATCCAATAACATATGAAGAAGAAATTAAAGATGTCAAATGGAAAAAAGCAACGAATGAAGAAATTGTAGCAATAAGAAAAAAATGAGTGGCGACTAGAGGGTTTAATTAAAAAGGAAGGAAATAAAAACAAAAGAGAAAGACAAGAGTGAGAAAAAGGGATGAGCGATAGTATTGGCTAGGGAATTAGGCTATAAAAATCTAGCAATAGCAACAATAAAAGGGGCAGCTACTAGGGTTTGTGGGAAGAGAAGAAGAAAGAAGAGAAAGCGAGAAGAATAAATAATGAAAATTAAAAAGAATTATAAAAAAGAAAAACTAAAGAAAATTGAAAAATAAAGAAGTGAAAATTCCATGTCATCATTTCGTTACCATTTAACAGTGGAGTGACTAGTTTGATCAATTTTTTTAATGGTAGTGACAAAATTAACAAAAAAAATTTAGTGTAACAATAGAGCATCGATAATGACAACATATCGCAAAGAAAATAGAAATAAAAATAAAGAACACACAGATTTTTACGTGGAAACCCTTTCAGGAAAAAACCACGGGCAAAGGAGAAAAAAATTCACTATGTCGAATTTGAATGATTTACAAGAGGAGTTTCGACTACATCTATTTATAGGTTGAAAAAAATCTAATTCTAATCAAAGTCAAATATATTATGTTAATAAATGCTAAATATACTATACTCATAAATACTAAATCTTCTAGAAAGAATATATATTTTGCTTAACTTGACTTGCAAGCAATCTCTTAGAATTTGGGTCACACAACTCTAACAATCTCCACCTTGACACGAATTCTCAACGAACAAGTTTTTCACCTCTTCCATAAAATCCCTTAAGGGTTTAACTTCAACAATGAACACCAACCAAGTTTAAGAAATGCTCAAACTTGGTTATAGGAAGTGACTTAGTCATCATATCTGTAGGATTTTCATTAATACTAATTTTGCTCACAACAACATCACCACGAGTGATAATATCACGAATAAAATGACACCGAACATCAATATGTTTTGTTCTTTAATGAAACATTTGATCTTTTGTAAGGGAGATGACACTCTGACTGTCACAAAATATTGTACTGATTTGAAGGTCTTTATTGAGTTCACTAAATAGTCCCTTCAACCAAATAGTTTCTTTACAAGCCTCAGTAATCGCTATGTACTCAGCTTCAGTGGTAGACAAAGTGAATGTAGTTTGCAAAGTGACTTTCCAACTGATTGCACAACCTCCGATTGTAAAGACATAACCTGTGAGAGATCTTCTTCTATCAAGGTCTCCAGCAAAATCAGAATCAACATACCCAATGACTTCGTCTCTAGTTCTTCCAAATTGTCAGAAAACATCAGTAGTACCTCGTAAATATCTTAAAATCCACTGAACTATTTTCCAATGTTCTTTACCGGGATTCGCCATGTATCTGCTAACTGCACTGACTGCATATGATAAATCTAGACATGAACAAACCATAGCATACATGAGAGATCCCACTGCACTAGAGTATGAAACATGTGACATGTACTCAATCTCTTTATTTGATTGTGGAGACAAAACCTATGAAAGTCTGAAATGGGCTGCTAAAGGAGTACTAACAAGCTTAGCACTCTGCATATTGAACCTGCAAAGAACTTTCTCAATGTACCCCTTCTGACTTAGGTACAATTTATATTTGCTTTTCTATCTCTGAGAATCTTCATACCAAGTATCTTCTTTGCTGGAACCAAATCTTTCATCTCAAATTCTTCACTTAGTTAGGCTTTGACCTTTCTTATCTCTCATTTATCTTTTGCTGCTATCAACATGTCATCAACATAAAGGAGTAGATACACAAAAGAATCATCACTGTTTTTCTTAAAGTAAACACAACTGTCAAAACTACTTCTTTTGAAATCATAAGAAGTCATAAATGAATCAAACCTCTTGTACCACTGTCTTGGTGACTGTTTCAAACCGTAAAAGGACTTTTTCAGCAAGCAAACATAGTCCTCTTTTTCTGAGACTGTAAAACCCTCAAGTTGTTACATATAAATATCCTCTTCAAGTTTTCCATGCAAAAATACAATTTTTACATCTAACTGCTCAAGCTCCAAATCATGCTTGGCCACAATTCAAGCAAAGCTCAAATCGAACTATGCTTCACAATTGGGGAGAACACATCTGTAAAGTCCACTCCTAGAATTTGACTGTAACCTTTTGTAACAAGCCTTGCTTTATATCTGTGTTCTTCAAATCCTAGAGTTCCTTCTTTCTTTTTAAACACCCATTTACAATGAAAAACCTTTTTACCTTTAGGAAGTTTCACAAGATCCCATGGTATGTTTTTGTAGAGTGATTCATTCTCCTCTTGCATAGCAAACATCCACTTTTTTGAGTCTTCACAGCTAACCGCCTCAAAATAATTAGATGGCTCTTGGTTTGCATCTATATCTTCAACCAGATTTAAAGCATAAGCAACTAGATCAGCCTCGACATACCTCTTTGGAGGTTTAATTTCTCTTCTAGTTCTATTTTTGGTGATAGAGTATTGTGGTAAAGAAGCAACTCTATTCTGAATTTTTGTACTGGCTTAAGGAGTCGACTTTGTTGTAGATTCTAGATTAATCTAATGCTCCACCTGCTTTTAGTTTTCTTTATTGGAAAAGTCTTTAAGAGATAAGTTAGGTAGCATAGTAGTTTTATCAAAAACAACATCTCTGCTAATCACAACTTTTCTATTTTTAGGAAACCATAACCTATACCCTTTTACACTATCTTTATAACCAAGAAAAACACATTTAATGGATCTCGATTCCAAATTTTCATTATCAACATGAGCATACGCAGGACACCGAAAGATCTTTAAATCATAATAGTCAATAGGATTACCAGACCATACCTCTTGTGGAGCCTTTTTCTCAATGGCAACAGATGGAGATCGGTTGATAAAAAATGCAGTAGAGGCTGCTTCTACCCAAAACGACTTTGGTAAGTTGGCATTTGACAACATACATCGAACCTTCTCCATGATCGTTCTATTCATTCATTCTGCAATGTCGTTTTGCTGTGGATTATGACGAACTGTCAAGTGCCTCACGATCTCTTCTGACTTGTATAGCTTATTAAAATCATCAGAGCAGAACTTTAAGCCATTGTCTGTGCGGAGGTATTTTATTTGTTTTCTTGTATGTTTTTCAATCATAGTTTTCCAAGACTTAAATGCAGAAAACACATTACTTTTCTGCTTCAGGAAGAATGCCCAAACTTTTCTGGAAAAATCATCAAAAAAAGTTAGCATATAATTAGCTCCACCTCTCGAAGGCACTCTAGATGACCCCCACAGATCAGAATAAATATACTCCAACGTTTACTTCATGTTATGGATTCCTCTAGTGAATAGAACTCTCTTTTGCTTCCCAAAAACGTAGTGCTCACGAAACTTTAGTTTGCAAATTCCTTGCCCATCAAAAAGTCCTCTTTTGCTCAATTTTGTCATTCCGTTCTCACTCATATGCCTTAGGCGCATATGCCAAAGTTTAGTAATATCATCATCTGATAAGAAAGAGGAAGCGACAACTGCATCACCAGTAACAGTAGAATCCTACAAAAACATATAACTTGGCAGTCTTTCTCTGCCCTTTCATCACAATGAGGGAACCTTTGGAAATCTTCAAAACCCTATTTTCAGCTGTGTATCTGTACCCTTTTAAATCAAGAGTACTCAACGAAATTAAATTTCTCTTCAATTCTGGAACATGTCGCACGTCACTAAGTGTTTTGACAACTCCGTCAAAAATCTTAACTTTAATCATTCCAACACCTGTAATTTTACACGAAACATTATTTCCCATCAAAACACCTTCAAACAGTTTTTCGTAAGTTATAAACCAATCCCGATTGGGACTCATGTGGAAAGTGTAGCCTGAATTAAGGATTCACTCCTCGCTCACTTTAGAATTGTTGACAGAAGCGATTAGAAGTTCACCATCGCTGTAGTCTTCTACAACATCAGCTTCACCAAAACTTTATGATTGTTTTCCTTTTTGATTCGCAGCCTACATTTTGATCTTGTTCTGTAGCTTATAGCACTCAAATTTAATGTGCCTTTTCTTCTTGTAGAAGTTATAAGTTTTACCTCTGTTTGAAGACTTCGATTTACTCTTAGATTTACTGCGAGGATTCCGTTCTTGTATCCTTCCACAATCATCATCAACATTCCAATCTTGTCTCCCACGAACAATGAGACCATCGCCCTTAGAGTCGGGTTTAACCACAAGATGCTTCATCTTATCATACGATGCCAAAGAATCATAAACCTCATCAATTGTGAGAGACTCGCGGCTATATAAAATTGTATCTCTAAAGGTTGAATAAGACGAGGGCAGCGAACAAAGTAGAATCAACCCTAGATCTTCCTTATCATACTGAACCTCTATGGCCTCCAAGTTTGAAACAATTTCTTTAAACACTGTTAAGTGTTCGTGCATAGACGCACCTTCCTCCAAACGATGAGCATAAAGACGCTACTTCATATGCAACTTGCTGGTTAGAGCTTTCGACATACATATTTGTTCCAGCCTCTTCCATAATGCAGTTGCAGTCTTTTCCTTCATCACATTCTGCAAAATTTCGTTAGACAAATGCAGATGTAATTGTGTTAACGTCCTTCGATCCTTAAGCTTCTTCTCTTTATCCGTTAATGTTGAAGGTATCTTATCTATCCCTAGCAGGGCATCCTCCAAATCCATCTGCTCAAGAATTGCTTGCATCTTAATCTGTCACAACACAAATCTGGTGTTGCGATCCAACAGCGAAATTTCATACTTCAAAGACACCATTACCGTGATTGAGATGAACAACCCAGAAGCTCTAATACAACTTTGTAAAAATAGAACGTTGATAATGACAATATATCATAAAGAAAAGAGAAATAAAAATAAAGACACACGGATTTTTACGTGAAAACCCTTTCGGGAAAAAACCACAGACAGAGGAGAAGAAAATTCACTATGTCGAATTCGAATGATTTACAAGAGGAATTTCGACTACATCTGTTTATAGGTTGAAAAAACCTAATTCTAATTAAAGTCAAATATATTATGTTAATAAATGCTAAATATATTATACTCATAAATACTAAATCTTCTGGAAAGAAGATATATTTTGTTTAACTTGCCTTGCAATCAATCTATTAGAATTTAGGTCACACAACTCTAACAATTAGGGTGACCAAAATAGGAATGACCCTATTTAGAGTGATTAACGAGATAGTTTTACTTTTAAAAATATATCATATAAAATAACATCTCAAATAGATCATATACATATTTTAAAAATCTACCCAAAAATAAATATAAAACAATTTAAGAATATATCATTTAAAACTAAAATAATGTTAAAATTAAATTTAAAATTTAAAAGAAAAATAATGAAAAATTAAAATAATAATAATAGGAAAGACTTAAATGGCATTCTTATATTGGTAGAGATAATAGATAGAGCAAAATATTTTTTAAAAGAAACTCTCTTAGTGATCGTGCGATAAAAATATCATTGCAATAGATCTAAATTTAATATAGAATTTTAATGGTGTTAATAATTATTAGAAGTCACGTTAGCATTTTAATTATAATAAAGTATGTAGATTAACTAATCATATTACAAATATTAGGGCAGCAAATTATGTTAAAAATTAAAGTGTAAAGATTAAGGGCTCGTTTAATTGTGTTTTTGAAAAGCATTTTGACTTTAAAGCTGTGCTAAATAAACACCTTTTGCTTAAAAGTTTTTTGCTTTTGAAAGACACTTTTGCTCAAATGGGAAGCTAAAAATTTTAGCTTTTCTTAAGCTAAAAGCAGTTCTGGAAACTAATTTACTTTTTCATCTCTCCATTTTTTTTCTCCCCAAAACACACAATACTTCCATTTTCTTTTTCTTTTTCTCTTTCAAAGCTGAAGTTCTCTTGTTCTCCCTTCTTTTCTATTTTCTTTGCTTTTTCCATTTTCTTCAAGGTTTTTACTATTCTCTCTTCTTTCTACTCTCCTAATCTATCTTCTCATTTCAACTACCCATTTAATTTTTCGTTTTTCTCCCATTTCAGGTTAAACTTTTTTTAGTTGCTACTGAGTTTAGTTAATTTCCATTTTGAAGTTAACTTTTTCATTTCACCTTTGATTTTTTTAGGTTTTCTATTTGGTTGTTGATTTTAATTCTTCTGCTGTTTTTTTCATTTAACTTTGATGCTTTTGCTGTTTTTTTCGCCTTTGATTTACTCCATTTCGTTCAAACTTGTGTTGATTTTCCAAAGCTTTATAATTATTATTACATAATGGATATTAGAATTGTTGTATTTATGGGGGGAATTTCAATAATGTTGAAAGGATTTGCTTTATTTTATTCAATTATGTTGGTTTAATATGAGAGGGAAATGATGTGGGAATCTGATGCCATTTCCCCTCATGATATTATGGCTAATATGATTATTTTGATGTGAAATGAGAGGGTTACAGTAATGTTCTAGTTGTAAAGAAGTAGATTCTTAAAGTCTAATTTGGATTCCATGAGAATCATTTAGCCTAAAGAACATTAATGGTTAGGGGTTGCAGTACCTTGAAGTTAGAATTATGAGTTGAAGTATTTGCTTTATGCTCTGTTCAGTTGCTGAAACATGGGCTCCAAGATTAAAGTTCGACATCTTGTTCTTTTGAACTTAGGAATTCCAAACTTTTTAGCTTAATTTGGAGATTTTTCAATAATAATGGGCACAAGTTATGTATTATCTATGCTTAAATCATTAACATATTGTTTATGATTCATCAATCCTTGCATTTCTCATACTGTATGTTCTGGTTGCGGCATTTAGAAGTGAATAGTCTCGAACTTTGCCCCTCTTTATTATATTTAAAAACCTTCAAATTTCTGTCTTTTATCTTTATAATTTTTAAAATTTGTGTTTTTGCATATTTACAATATTACAGTTCATTTATTTTGATCAAATTACGTAATATTTACAATATTATCGTTTGTGTTTTTAAAGTGGGTAAAAAACATGTTGATCGAAATGATGCAAATTTTATGGAATACGAAAATATTAACAGGACATATGAGAATATTATTGATTCATAAGATGTGCATGATGGTGAAACTGATGATAATGATGATGATGGTGAATCAAACAATTCAAGTGGTTTTGAAATGGAATTAACAAGAAATGTTATAGCTTCTAATTTAATGAATTCACTTTAAATTACAAATGCTAATGTAAGATTTTAATATTTATATTTGGTATATATATAAATATTACCCTTTTGAAACTTTAAGCTAAATACATATAATATTTTAATTTGTTAGGTTTATGTTATCTATGTTATGTTAATATCCAATATGATTATATATTCAAATTACATTTTAAAATAAAATTATTAATTAAAAATATTTCTTAAAATAATACAAATGTGTTAATATCTAATTTTATAAATAATTAATATTAATTATTTAAAATATTTAATTTATATTTCATATATTAAAATATTAACAACATGTTATAATAAATTATTTTTTATATTCTTGTAAAAATATCATAATATTAACTAATTTGAACATTATTTAAATGTATATTTGTTACTTTATAATACCATATGTAAAATAGACATTTTATTTCTTAA